>NW_019524324.1:197653-265143 GCF_002814215.2 Seriola lalandi dorsalis
AACATAAATAGAATACATCTCAGATCAGCCATCAGTGCAAATAGTACCAGCGGAACAATAAGCTCAGCATTATTGCCTTGCTGCAGTTATATTTGTCTGTTCCTTTTATAGACAAGACAAATAGCAAACTGCTGTGTGTATGCGGCTCTCAAGTGACCCGTCTCCACCAGATTCATAATCAAAACATTTCTTGTTGTGTAACAAAATATTTTCAGAGCATATTAACCGTCGCTGGAAATCAGAACATTTACTTTTGAGGAACATCGATGCAATGGTTGAAGGTTTTTATTGCCTAAACACAACAATTAGCCATACATTAGAGGCGGTATATGGGCCATGTAAATGAGAGGGAACGCAATAGCAAACACACCATTAAGCTGATGGAACAGGGCCATAGAAAGGCTGACTCCCTCCCCAACACAGCAATTAAACATGCCAGTATGCTTCCAGTGTACTAACCATTCCTAAAGTGAAATTAAAAGTAAAAAAGTAGAAGCTTGTTCAGCGATGACACAACTTGTTGAGGAGCTGGGTTATTTTATGGCTGCACAGTGCCATCTGCTGGTCCATTTGTATATTGCAAGCAGAGCCCTGAGACAACACTGTGGCTCAAATGGAATACTTTTCACCTTTCACCATTAAAACAGATTATATGTTCTACTGACTGTGCAGATATTCTTGCACTGTGCATCGCTAAAAGACCGCCACTCACTGTCAATCACAAAAGTTGGTAAATTACCACAACACCCTCCGTTTCTCCATGTATGCAGAGGTGACTGACGGTCAGGCTGCTCCGATATTCAAAACAAACAGCATCATTATGTGTAAAGGGCAGCTGCTCCAAACAATAAAGAATGATCAGGAGAAAATAAACAGAAGAGCCCTTATGCAAATACAACCAATTTAACCGGCTTCACCGTGATGGGAGCCCAATTGACAAATGAATGACACACAGCAAAAATAAAAATAAACAAACACTTGGACCAATCCATTTGAAAAGCTTTCAGGCTTGTTTCACACTCCACATGTAAATTTGTAGCACCGGCGAAGGCTATTAAATATTTGGCATGAGTTTACTTTGTGTTTATTCCACTATTGAGAAAAAGAAAAAGGACCTGGAAAGTCAGAGTCACTTACAGTATGTATTTGTCATACTAAATTCTGTTAGCAGCAGCTTCACATTCATTTCACAAGAGTAGCAGATACATTGCAGTATTTCTTACTGCGGAAATAGGTTAGTCATATAAGATAAGATAAGATAGGATAAGATAAGATAGATAATTCATCCCAAAGTACAGTTTTGTGCTGAGTATACATAGTAAAATGAAACCAACACCTATAGTGCATTATGGAATACAATACAATAACCACAAGTTACAGCCTCAATAAAAAACTATACAGATTATTCAAATCTTTTCTGATGCTTCAGAAAACTGACTTAGAAGATTCATTAACAGACTGTTTATTGCAGGGCTGTTGTATTGGATTGCATTTCAATATATAGTATTCCTTAAAGCAGTGGCTCCCAACCCGAGGGCCGGGTCACAACAAAATGAAAGTGGAAAAAAGATGACACAAAATGATGTTACTTTTTGCAGAATTATCTCTGATCTTTGCTTTTTTCCCCTTTAGAATTATTAGATAACTTTAAAATAAAAAAATTTGGTTGGTCTCCTAACAACCGTTAGACTTACATTAAAGCCACAGCCAGCTTAAAGGAATAGTTCAGGATTTTTTTGTTGCTATCTCACTAAGAGTTAGATGAGTCTCCATACCGCTCTCTAGCAATTTTGAGAAACTGAAACAGAAAAATGGTCCTTGGTTAACATGGTTTTCCTTCTTGCTGAGAGTTTGAGAGAGAAGCTTGTTACCACTCTCATACCAACAACCATAAGCTAGTTAGTTTAGCTTAGCATAAAGACTGGAAACAGATATCTTAACGCTGTACAAAGCACCGCTAAAGCTCACTAACTAGCATGTTATATCTTGTGGTGTAAAAACGTCAACTTGTGGTCGTGTGGTCGTATGGTGTGGGGGGCAACTTGATATTTACTATACAGAAAAGAGAGTGTGACTGATCTTCTCATCTAACTCTTGGCAAGAAAGCAAACACTTTTCTTTTCATCCTTTCTAAATATTGCAGCTTGACCTCAAAGCTGGAAACTGAAGAAATTGGTTTGTCATACCATTCAATCTGCAGCTTGAAGCTTAAGTTAAACCGATAGTGTGTGAGAACTTATACATAGTGATGTTACATTCAGTTGAGCCCTATAATATTATTGCTGCACTGCACCCCGCCAGTTAATACACTGAATACTGTCCGTCAAACACACACCAACAGGTAGATTGTTTCACATCAGTGATGGGAAAAAAAAATGATGGATGGGAGGAACTTTTCTAACAAGCACAACTAGATATTGGTTGCTTGTAATGTTGGTGATCTTGGGATTTAAGCTTGTTTAACTGTTTACTTACTGTTAATTCCTCTGGATGAGTATCAGCTAAATGTCTACAAATACAAATATAAAGAGGATATTCCAGCCAACAACAATTCTAGTAATTGGAGTCTCAAATTAGACTCTTCAAATGTAAAATGAACTTGGCCACCCAGAGCCTCTGCTAGAAAATGATAGAATGCAACAACTGCCAACAATTAAAATCATTGAATGTTATAAATAGAGCATATCTGTTCCAAAAATATTACTCACTGAATGCGGTTGTCAGGCCAAGTTGGTTAAGGAACACACGAGCCACTGTGATTTCCCATTTAACAGAAATAGAGGCAAAATAAATAAACTATGCCAGCCAGAGCGGCCACAGCTTTCTCTCCGGATATCTCACATCCTCCATGCAAACTGCACCGCTGCCAAGCTGAGTAATGGCATTACACGATAACAAGGCAGACAGTTCACCCTGAGTTTATTGTGCTCAACAAAGAATTAAGCTATAAAATGTCATCCAGATATTCAAATTCAAATCATCCCTTCTACATTTAAATTTTGGCACTCATTCTGTGGTGTCTGTTTTCAGAATGCTGAATGTTTGGCTGATTTTTATTTTAATTACACTGTGCAGCACCCCCCCCCTTCTGGACAGAAAAGGTTACAACAGGTTGAAGCAACTGCATTGATATTGGTGTGACCCCTTCCTCACACAGGTGCTCAAGGACATGTGAATTCATATTTCCACTCCACTTCCACTCAGTTATATGACAATTACAGTTACTAATTGCAGATTCAGAGTTTAAAATGGGATGGGTGTATAAAATAGGATGGATTGTTATACTGTAAATTGGCAGCATATAAAACAGTTGTGATATATTTAGCTCAGCCATGGCCAACTACAACATTACAGCTATTAACCAGATAAAATCATTGAATTAGCTCTCAACCAGCTGCCATAAAATCCTGCTCAAACATTATTTCATCAGTGATTATAATCCAATGTAACAATAAGTCTGCATCATGAGTACTAGTACTAATACTTTAAATATTGCTGATATTACCGCTGCACTTTTACTTGGGGAAACTTTTTTCTTTTTCTTTTTCAAAATGCCAGGTGAGCGCTGTTTCCCCTGTTGCCAGTCTTTATGCTAAGCTAAACTAACTGGCTACTGGTGGTAGTTTCCTATTTACCGTGATATCGACCTTCAATGTTTTGTTTGGAAATCATGATACATGGACACAGCAGTGCTATAAAGTAAAACTTTAATTTGGTATATAGTTTCTGACATAGGTTCATCTCTGGTTGTTAGTTTTTACTGGTCATTACAGGAATGGAATGCTGAAAGCTAAAGATTAATCAACAAGAAAGTGCACACTTATTATCTTTCAGATTCTGATGATTTGTAGCCTAACATCATTATAATAAATTTCTAATACATCTTTTGTTTTCATTATATATATATAAATATATATATATATATATATATATATATATATATATATATATATAGGTGTGTGTGTGTGTGTGTTCCCAGTCATGTGTATATAAAATTAAAAAAAATAACTTTAATTATTGCAAAATTTAAATTTGCAAACTGCAAGTAATTGACTGACATAAATTTAACAAACACATAAAGATAAACAAAACAAAATATGTGTAAAAGGGAAATATAATCCACCCTGTCGAGTCGTAGCACAGCTTTCACTAGGATTTAAAATCCCAGTTTGTCTGCTTTAAGACTAAAAACACAAAACCAATCCCTTTATAAGGCCCATCATAAAGTACATTCCTTTTCCCTGTGATGTGTCACCTGATAGCTATGCACGATGTGTACACTACATTAAAGCCACTTATTGCTCTCTCTAACATCAGTGTTTGGAGATAAAGGTACTGCTTCATTAAAGTGCTCGGTGTGGTGTGAAACGATGGAACTCAACAGAAGCCGGATCAGGCAAATTGGAAAACGATGAGGTAAACAAGGGAGGAAAACAGTCTTTGGGTCATGGAATAATGTCACCACAGGGTCATTATGTTGATGACGTGCGTGTGCGTCACACTGTGATTACAGCCTTTTATAATTGTCTAATGTTGATCTGCAGTGTAAGTGTTAGCCGTGCAGGCTGGTCCAATATTACAATACTATGGAACACACCAGTGTTTTTGCATATTTTAGCCCATATAATACAAATCATGACACTAAATAAATGCTAATAAATGCCTTTTTCAAAGCACACTGTAGTGTTTAAGTTTTTACCTCTGAGACAGCCATTAGTATATATTTATTTAACTGTTGCATGGCACTGCAGGTCTAAGTTGATTACATGAAAATGCACTGTAATTACACAACATAAATGTACCTGACATAATAGCTGATGTTCACGATGATGGATCTGAAGCAAGTTTAAAGTCTTTACAGAGATGTGTTATATTGTAGGGAATGAATGGAAACTAATGGCTGCCTGGATTGCAGGGAAAAACACAACTAAAATACAAATCAAACACATGCAAAAACACCAATGTGTCCTTAAGCTAAAGAGTTATTTACCCGCTTGTATGGCTGATTGTAATCGATGCCTTCACTTTACTTTTCCCACAATCTAAATTTAGGAGCATTGAATTTGAGCATAAGGCTTTTAAGCTGTACTGATTACAGTTTATAGCTGTAAATTCAGCTTATTTCTACTAAGTGAAGCCAGAGCCTCAATAGTATAAAGTTTGGATGACAAATGCTCCCGGAGAGCTGTTATAGGTAAACATGAGATGGGAAAGAAAAACAGTGAAGCCTTGTGATGCACATGAATCCTGATAAAATACTTATAATAAAAAAGGGACTCATATCCCTGTAAAGCCAAAAAAAAAGGTCTTTGTACAATAAAGCAGTTGAACAGTAAAGCACATGGAGCATTTTTAAAGCACAGAGAGATGCAAAGAACAAAGCATCACAAAGCTGAAGTGAATGCTGGTGAGGCAACAGTGTTGACATTGTAATTCAGTTCAACACATTCAATGAGAACAACTGCCACGACTTAAAACAATTCACCGCTGCAGAAAAAGTTTAAACAGAGAACATAAACATAAATAAGCAAAGAAGACACAAGTGATTTAAATGTAAAGGCTTGTGTTTGCTCTGTGCGTTGAGCAAAACAAAGGCAAAATGATGTGTATGAAATTTTAATACATGAAAAGAATAAAATAGGTTCTTCTATAGGCTGTATGGCTTTAGATTAAAGTTTTCTGCACCAAACATTTCCCTCCGAGGAGTGTGAATGTTTGCCCAAAAAAGATGCATTTGGTATTAAAAAAAAAAGAAGTATGAAAATATTTTTTTTTTCTTTTTGAGAAACTAAAAGTCTTTAGAATAAAATGAAGTAATCAGGGATATGATGTCTTGTTTTAAGGATTTTGATTTAAATTGGTTGTTTGAGGTTTTTGGTTTCCCTCTATTTGATCACATCCCCAAGTTATGTTACTCATGTGTCCATCGATATGAAAAATACAACGCCCTTGTAGAATAAACCTATTCTCTCAGAGAATTACCTTGTTTTGTATTCACACGGTTACACATATTCACCAGTGGGACTACGTTTACAAATGCTTTACTCACTGCAACCTTCCTAAAACCTACTTAAAAGTGCGGAGGCCAAATCATGCAGCACGTGGGACGATGATATAGAAGTTGTCCCAGCAGCATCGTGTAAAGCTTCCATTCACAGATGGAGAGAAACAGTTCTCTGGGATTATGCAGCTAGAGTTTACACACCTCATAAATGTGATGCTGCACATAAATGTCACTTTCCTTTAAACAACGATAAAAGGAAGATCTGAGGATGGGGAGAAGGTACCACCTGTCACTTGCCTAGTCATTCCAGGTTTTTAACAACCCTCGTGTCTTTGACCTTGTCCTTGTTGACATTTTCAGCACAGCACTCCACTCCGACACTCCGTCGCGCACTCAGACATTTCCGAAGGGAAATTCAATTTGGATGAGACAGATGCTTTAAGGTTTGACCCTCCCATCTCTTAGCTGCAATTATCCTTTTAGAAACTGGGAAGCGGGAGAAGTGTCAGGGGCAAGGAATGAACCAAACACACTGGGCTACGGTGCAGGTAGGCTCAGATTTTCTAGTACATTCACCTAGATTTACATGAGTACGTGTGTGCACAGACAAAATATCCTGTTACCCTTGATACGGTAATCAACATTAAAGATGCTTAAAAAAAGAAGAGTTGGGGAAAATGAAGAAGCCTGTCAGGTTCTTCTGCTATCTCCCCTCTGCTGTAATTTGAACCTTCTGCAAATAAGAGGATCAGGAAGGATCAACGGTCACTAACACCTACAAAACAGCAAGAAAAGTAGAACAGTGACTCACTCAGGCTTCATCCAAAGCCAAAGTTTGCTCTTGGTCTCTATGGAGAAACTAAACTCTTTTTCTAGTATCAAGTGATAATAGACCTGGGTGAAAGAAATACTTGTGGGTTTAAAATCTAATTGTTATTGGCTGTGGCACTTTGCTGTTCTGACTGTAGAAGAAACAAAATGGTGCATGTTTCTTACACAATCAAGAACATCATTGTAAATTTATGACATGTTACAATTCACTGAGCAGCTGTGTAAAAAAGACATGCAATGTATTTTACACTGGGTATC
The DNA here is from genome assembly GCF_002814215.2 of Seriola lalandi dorsalis. Classification (NCBI taxonomy): domain Eukaryota; kingdom Metazoa; phylum Chordata; class Actinopteri; order Carangiformes; family Carangidae; genus Seriola; species Seriola lalandi. The sequence continues at coordinate 204,747 of NW_019524324.1, forward strand.
ATACACACTGTACAACTACGTACAGTACAGTAGAGAAGGGCTGACTGTATCAACAAAACACTAGACTACGTTTTCATGCCTGCAGATAACTTTTCAGTCTTGCTCAGATGTGCAAAAACTTTCATGAAATGTTTTCTTTTTATGATCGTTTGTCTTAATGCCCATATTTGATTTGCTTTGACTTTAGCATTGGTTTTTCTCTGTGTTTTGCATGTTTATAAGATTACAAGACTTCTGTTTTAAAGGGTGTTCATAAATATAGGTTATTATATTTAATTTACATAATTTACACATCTATAATGCATAGAATTACATTTCTCTTTTGCCTACAGTCTTAGATTTCAAGAAGGTTAGGATGCGTGGATGGATTCCTGTACAAACTAACCTTCACTCGTCATGTCCTATAAGAGGGTAGGACACAAATGCTTCTTGCAAAGGCCAATAAATGTAAATGTAAAATGGCATGTAAAACAGAGTGAGCAATTAGATGTGATATACTTCAGTCAGTGTGAAGGTGATGAGTGTTAGATGGCTCATTACATCAATATTAAGAGTGAAATCCACTCTTACGACTCCACGACTAATTGAGTGAGTGATCTAAACTGAGGTAAAATATAAAACATGTACATAGAAACATGACATGACAACATTGAGTGTGATTTAACTACAGCAGACTTCGATAGGGAATCAAGCATGAAGGCTGACATCAACACATCTGTGCTGCATCACTGCCTGTCTCACAAGCTTCCCAAACACTCAGCTTCGCTCCACATCTGTAAATCAGAACTACTTTATACAATAGTGAGGATTTTTTCAAGTCCACATTAATTCCCTCCACGGCCATAGGACAAAGCCGCAGGTCTGTAAGCAGGACTATAAAGAACTGTGGTTCTTTTTACGCTGTGGTTTGCACAGTGACTAAATACATCCAGCTTTTACTTACATCCCACGACTGCTGGAACAAACTCTGATTACAAACAGATGTTAGTACCCCTGAAATTAAAATGCTTTTAAAAAAAAAAAGAAAAAAAAGGATCTGACATGAAATAAGGCAAAAAATATTTTCAACTAGCTACACTAACTGTTTGATATATATATATCCAGCTATTTCAAGTGAGAGAATGAAAGAACTCAAGTGCTATGTCGACAGTGAAAACTGGACTGATGTAGTTTGCTTTGTTGATTACATTTAGGACTAGAAGACCAGCATGTTTTAGAGAATGTAGCTTGAAAGAAAAAAAGTTATAAAATCATAAACAAAAATAAAATTATTAACTATAGAGAGAGAAAAACAGTCTGACACTAAAGTAAAAACAACATTGTCTGACACTACATCAGTCCAGACCTTTGGTAATGCATAGTTCTTTCCTGAATGTCTCAGACTATCGATCATAAACTCCACCATCTCTCAGAGAGCAGCGACTGCTGTTCCAATCCTGTCTGAAAAAATAAAGAGCAATGACAATAACAAACGAATGACTCTTTTTTTCTTCTTCTCGGGCAACCTCCTTTTGCTTTTAGTTTCTGGTTTGTACAGCATGAACAGTTTTGGCTTGTTTGGTTGAACCAAAGAGATAATTTAAAACAGAGAAGTGAAGCAGCCCTCTCTCCTCTAACCAGTAAAGGTGGGCGAGCAGCCTGATCTGCCATACTAAGGCAGGAAGGGTTCATCCTCTTCCTCGTCTGCACTGGGACCGGGGTCGCTGAGACACCTCATCAGCTTCTGCTGATCTCTGCTTCCGTCAGCATCACCTGACTTGTGAGGTCCACTCAGCCCTTGGGGAGGCCTCATCATCAGGCCCCGGTCCTCCTCATCTTGGTTGGCCCGTCTAAACTCATCCATTACGTTGACGGAGTCTGGAGACTGAGGAGAGGCCAGGTCTACCTGGATGGTCGGCACGCTGTCAGACACCTGCTTCACACTGTAGGCTTGGGGATCTATGGTCAGGACAGGGATACAGTATCAGGAAGTTAGCTTTAACAGGGCTTTAAAAAGGGGTGTAATATTATTCAGTCATTCCATCAGCGTGCAAGAACATACGGTATAAAAGGAGAAGAGAATGTGAACAACGAAAACCAAGGTCAATAAAGCTACCGTTGTAGCATCACTGCACAAACTAGACAGCAGCAGGCTTTAATACCTTTCCACATTTATTCACAATACAACAAAAATAAAGCAAAGTAAGTCACGACCATTTATAAGGCAACACATGCTGGAATAATTGCACTTCTAGTTAAAACTTGCAATGAAAAACACAAACTGAAGCTCCTCACATGTAACATACATGCTTACCTACAATCTATTACCAGCAGGACTCTTTGGCTATAAGTAATCATCTGAATTCAGGCTTGTCAATCATGTCATAACATTCCCTCATTAGTAATGAATAATTAATGGGTGTTAACAAGCAGGATAATTGGAGCATGCATGTTAGGACTGCTGCTGGGTTATCACAACTCAAAATGAATCTTCTCTACACTCACTACATACCTGGACAGATTTTGTTCCCTTTCTGCTGCTGAGCAGGTTTGAAATCAGTATCTTTGCCTAAAATGAAACCAAACACCGGTTTACATGCCGGCTGGCACATGCAAACATATTTCCATCAGGGGGGAAATATCTGTGAAGCACAGCAGTGTTTTCTAACGTGTTTATTGTTCTATGGAATGCCACCTTGTGATCCTCACAAAATATAATGTCTGATCCCTGTGGGTCGCATCAGTGACATGGTGAATTTCCAGCATTGTTTCAGGTGGTACCTGATAGTAAAAAGGTGCTAGACATTGAGTATTTGATTTGGTTGTGGCTAAGTGTGTTTACCTGAGGCCAGTCTGGCTCTACACATGGTCGGGGAGTCAGGAGGTGCAGCAGGCACGGTCAGGTAGTTATTCATCTCTTTTATCTAGGAAAACACAGGATATTGTTGTTTATAGAATCAAAATGTAACAGTTATATAACGCAACTTCCATAAACATTTACTATCACTAAAATACAAAGCTGAGATGACAGAAAAATTAAAAGAAATATATTTTCTGCCTCGTTCTCTTGTTTGGGAAGAACAACGGCCAAAGTAAAACAGCTCAGTAATTCCCCATTAATAAATATCTTAGAGGAACTTCATTAGAATGATTTGTTGCTTTGTTAGTCTCTGCAGAAATCCTCTCGAGTCTGCAGTGGCTTCCAGCACATTTGATTTAACCAAAACAAGGGTCCATTTTCATTATGTAATTACAGGCAGACGAAATGGAAGTTTGTGGTAGGGCCATTCAACCGTGCAAATAAATCAGCTCCCGTTTGTATTGAGAAAATTAATTTAGGAGACTGAAGGTGGACTCTAATTTGAACACAAATCTAAGTTTTGGCTGAATCATTCAGCTGCTGGTGGCCCGTTATGAAATGAGAAAATCTGCTCTTTATCTGTTGTCTGTGCTTCTCAGGATTTACTACAGGCTGCTTTCTACAATATACAGAGTGGGGTCCAAAAGTCTGAATCCACTTTCCAATGAGAAAGTGGTCTGGACTGTAGCTGCAGCTTCCACATAAATTATGCAACAAAAAAAAAAACAGTTATAAACCAGACTGCATAACAGTCACTGAGGCACATTGCAATGGTATTACCTGAAAGTTCTGTAGTTTCTTTAGCACTGACTGATTAACATAACATGTTTGGTTCAATCATGCTGTGACCAAGTGTCAGTAACATTTGACAGAGCAGACAGCTGGTTTGATTTAAGAGGTGATTCTTGATTTAAGAAGTGTGGATGTCACTGAGACTGATAATCGTACCTTCTTCTCCAGCTCAACCATCTTTTGCTTCTTAAGAAGTAGGTCACTAAATCCATCCTCATATGGATCAGCCACCAGAGTGTGTCTGTTGTAGGAGCGCAGCTGAGAAAGAAAAGACACTTCACATGGTTATTTTGTGGCATCACTGTTCATTTACTCATGTTATGATCACCTCAAGGGACCAAAGCTTTTAACCAGTGTAGATCAATAAGAAATGCTCTTCTTATTGATTCACACCCTCCCTCCCTAAAGATTAAATTCAGTAATGTGCGTATGAGTTAATGTAAGAGTAGAGCTACTGATTCAATTCTAACTCAAAAACAATCAAAACACTGTAAAGTAATATGGCAGAGCTACTTCAATATGAATGACCAGTAATGCAAGATGATACATCTTTAGCTAGTACAAATAAGAAAAACACATGATAATCTGTATATGCTCATATAGCAGCAGCGTTACCCTCTGTCGTGTCTTCTGAAGGTTACTCCTGAGGATCTTCCTGATCTCCTCCTCTCTGCCTTTAGGCAGCTGCGGCAGAGCTCTCTCTACAGACTTGGCAGGAGGAATCTTCTTGGGCTGAATGTTCCTGAGAAATATACATGAAGAATTGTCTGAGTTTTTCTATCACAGTGATAATCAAATCTCTGACAGGGAGTTTCCTTAATACTTTCTCTCTCTCTAATGATCAGCTGAGAGCGACTTTCTTATGTGTGGGCTGTCAGTACACAAACAGACCAGGACAAGTAATTTACCTAGGAATATCAGAGCTAAGATCAGCTCTTTCTATAACTGACACTCTGTTTCAACAAAGTAAGTAGTTTGTTAATTGTACATGACGTTGCTGTTCTTACTGAATTAATTTCTCTGACAGTTCTGACCTTGTCTAAACTCAGTCTGAGACCAGCAGAGTGGAAAGGGAAAATTTAACGTCTGATCAAGCTGGTGAGCAAACACCAAATATTCATACTTTTTAGTATATTTAAAAGCTTTTACAAACATTTAGAGAAGGATGACTCTTTTAGTTTCAATACTCTTCTTGCACAGGATATTAAAACTGACCAAGGCTTAATTTAGCAATTTATCACTGGGACATGTTACTACAGATGTCAAAGGCCTGTGCAGATGCTTACAGTAAGATCTTTTTTAATGGTTTCACGACACAAATATACTGTGCAGTGGTAAACAGAAACCTCTCACCACTTGGTGGAAGGAACATGACTGGAAAGGTGATGACACACTTGGTGTCAAAGAACCAGCAGCCTTCCAGTCATCCGCCAACCACTCTACCCCTGAAACAATGTGCCACACACCCATTAGATATAAAAAAAACACCTTGACACACGTGGATAAAATTCTTCCTTAAAGAGAGATTTTTGAGCTTTTAAACTATAAAGAAAAAACAAAAAAACTCAGGAAGTCATTTAAGCCATCATCATGCGCTGATTTCAAACATTAACTGTTACTGTTCCATTTACAGCTCATCAGAAACTAATGTGGTTCATGGTTCACCTGCTTTTATTGTGTTGGCCTACATATGACCTTAACATTTAGAATATATCAGTACTATTGTAAATTTGAAAGACTGTATCAAAGTCAATTCATAAAAATGTGCACAGCATGGTGGAAAAATGTCATTATAGCCAGTGTGGACAGTTTGGCTTTCTGATGTGTTGACTACAGATACGGTATGCGGCTACTCAACACTCACTGCATGGAAACGGTGGAAGGCACAGCAGAGGGCAGCTTGACTCCCCCTCCACTCTCCACCAGCTCAATGGCCTGTTTCATCTCCATCTTGTGATAGAAGGCGATGAGCTGTGGCTCCTTGGAGCGTTCGCCCGCAATTAGGCACTTCTTCACATACTTCTTGTTGAAGCGGTTCAGTCTGGGGGGAAGAAAATAGTGACAGATGAAAACAGAGACCAGGGCTAAAACAGAGACATGGTGGTAAAAGCAGCAAAGGGAGAGGCTGGGCAGAGTTTGCATATTACATAGAAAAAAAGAGGTTAAAATGGGGGAATTAATCACAGACGGCAATTATTTCACATTTATAGCCATAGTTAATGTGTAATCTCTACAGGGCTACAATAATTAGCTGATCATGACAGAAAATTAATCAATGACAATTATGAAGATTAATTAATAATATAAGCCACTTAATGAGTAAAAATACCAAACATTTCATAGTCAAAGATTTTCTTGCTTTTGATGTAATTAAAGACATCAATTTGAACTTGGGTAATTTATGATGAGCATTTGTCAGTGTGTTTGACATTTCATAGCTGAACAACTGAATGAATCAGTACTGAAAATAATGCAGCCCAAGTTCTCTGATGACTGCAAGCTGTAATGTCAGTTCACTGTAAAATCCATACTTGTCCTTCCAGTGGTGGTGTCCATAGTGTCCACAGATGTCCTCGATTCCAGTCAACAGGTGGTCGAGGAACTGGGGATTAATAAATAGAAAATAATCTTCAGAAGTTGTTGGACAGACAGAAAATACACTTCAGATTGCATCAGACTCTGAAACTGGCCCCAAGCGTTTGCTGATTAGTATTTTCAGTTATTTGTCATTTGCCCAAGAACAAACATAAATGTAATATACAAGACTTTCCAGTGTCCGTGTTACATCTGCTATAGTACAAACTGATTTAAAGCAATTTCATAGGTCAAAAACAGCTTCTTTTTTTGTGACACTTGCTTTGTTCTCCTTTTTTATTAAGTCTAAAGTTTGTTTTTTGGTGTATGCACTATGGGAGTATGTGTGACTAACAATGTTATTAACAGTGATTACAGGAACTCTGGTAACACACATTACTAAGCATCATCTCATTCCTTTTCCCTCCCCACTGTTACTGTTCCTCACGGTTAAAACACCCTCCCAAGTAAGACTGCAAACATCATTATCAACAACAGCAGGCAAAAAGCTTTTAAAATGGAATCCATGAGCGAAAACCAGCGGCAGCAGCCATGTGATTGACTGCACAGAATTTATTAACAGAACCAGAGAAATGTACTGCTGTTATTGTTCAGACTACAGTCGGCCCATAGGTCGCCCCGGTGTTCTGACTAAGCCTGCGGATGACAGTCTGGCAGGCAGTGTTGCTATGGGAACAAGTCATTAAGCGGAGCATCAGAATTTACTTCTGCTTTGTCATAATTTATATAAAGACTCCCCAACACTGCGAGGGTGGGGGTGAAAAGTCTCATCTTAAAAAGTGGCAACCGCATGAAGTTTCTCTAGAATCTTAACGCTGGTAGATGAAAGGTGAAACTATAAGAATAATTAATACATGTATATATGTAGATAGATAGATTTCATCTGTTTATGTCTGTTTGACATTAAATAAAAGGCACAGGTGTACTTGTTGCTGTACAAGCTAAAAAAAAGGCTCAAACTCAATTTTACTCTTTGTTAAACACTGTTTTATCTCACTCATCTATAGAATTGTACAAAACCAACAGCTGCTCATTATGCAGTAAAGACATGTGATTACTGTCTGCTTTTTGAATGAACAACTTTTTATCTTAGGGTCATGTTTTCCTTTTTGGTTGCAATAATATTGTGATGGACCAAACATGATTGTCACACAATGTGCTGCATGTAGCATTTATCGCCTGTATTGTGACACCACGATCATTGTGAGTAATTTATCATGTCAACATACATGAGTATGTAACAATAGTTGCAAATAGAGCAAGTAAAACCTCTACAAGGTGTTTGAGAGGATATGCAGCATCCTTTAACAGGTGGGAGAGGATGACTATGATGAAGGTCACAAGCCAAAACACATCGGTCTAACAATAAAGTTGTGTATACTGCGAGTGTTGCTGAAGTTTTGACCTCTAACAGGTGGAATAGAAACAGTATGTCATGCATTTGGATTCAAAGCCACATCGTAACCCCGTAGGATTGTGTACTCAGCCAGCTCAGTTGACTCTAATCACCAATGGTTTATAGAGGAGAAGAAGCCATTAGAACAGCCTGCTCTTCTAGCCTCAAGCACTGGTGACTCACCATAAAGCCCCGGAAAAGGGCTCTGTCTATGAGTGTGTGTGTGTGTGTGTGTGTGTGTGTGGGTTTGTGCACCATGGCGGTCACTAATGAATGTGCTTGACTAGCAAATACTGAGGATACAAGAAGCTTTGTGTATTCAAGTTAGATTAAACTAGCTGTTAAAAACGCTGCAATTATAGAATCATTTTTATCATTTCATGATGAAAATCTGTGGATGGACATTCAATGGACACAAGTACCACCTCACAGCCAGTAGATGGAAGCAGCTATCCAAATTTGTTGAACTAAATGGCCTCAGAGACTTGTTACTGGACAAGGATGTTACATTTTACATAACTACAACAGACAACAATATCAAAGTTTTATCATTTGTGAAACTGCATTTCTCAGTCTAGAGAAGGATATAAAATGCTTATATTATGAGTAATAATTTTCTTTCTGTACCTGTCTGTGTGCTGAGTAAGTAAAAACATGACAGGAAGTAAGAATGCATTGTTTAGCAAAGGTTTAACAAAGGACAGCTTGGTAAAAGAGGAAGTTGATGAATTAATCAGTATTTACTACATGTATCACATTTATTTATGTAGAAGATCTCCTGTGGTCCGAAGCATTTTAAACCATTTTGACATTTTATCTATCTAGGTCATTCATAAGTATAAACAATCAAGAAATCATCAGCTACTGACAACAAAGGCTGTGGATGGTTGTAGGTTTTACCTGGGTGTGGATTTCCTCATTAATGGAGCGCTTGGCTTCCTGTTTCTTCTTCACTGCTAGCAACTCCACCAGGGGCTTGATGGTCATACCCTGCAAGAAGGATGGGAGGAATAAAACATTATTTGCTGTAAACACCTTGTGACCTTAGCTAAAGACTGAGACAGGCTCTTGTCACCCAGTCTATGCAAGAGTGAAATGAGAAGATGACATTCTTATGATCTTTCTATGTGTGTGAGTGATGTATAAAAACACACACTCCATACCCTAATACTGACATCACCTGATCAGCTTATCAGGTCACACTTGTCCCGGTTTGCAATGCAGGAGATGCCATCGTGCTTTTGTTTTCATTCACTAAAGTCAAGTATAAGCCTAGTAGTATCACAAGTCACTCGCTGGAACATTTTGCAACAGCTGATTAACAGAACCGGCAGATTGTCACACACTCTTTGTTAACAACTCTGACGTCTTTGCTGTAATTTTCACCCTCCGCTTTAGAGGAGGACAGCCATAGCTGTTACGTATTTCAGCATGTTTAACAAATTGGTAAATCAGCATTCTAGTAAGATAAACACAGTGAAATCCTTTTAGTGGTAGATAATAATAACATTAATATTACTGTGTGACCACTGTTGTCACTGAATATACATTCTTTGCAGCATACAAGGGGGTAAGGGTTAAGAAAAGCATGGATGGATCAATGATTTTATTCTAAGAGGAATGTGATCATAAACACAACTTGTGTGCACAACTCTGTTTAAAGTATCTTAATGATGTGTACACATTGTGTGTTTGTACCATGCCTTACGTGGTTATAAAGCAGGAGTTGATGTTGTTTGTTTGTTGTAGACCTAAAAATGTGTCTTCAACTTAACTCCATTGTAGCTTCACTAGAAATATGTTGATATGTATTCACATTGTCTATTTTTTGTCAGTTATCGATAGGATTAAGAAAAATACATGGCACAACTGAATGGCATGTATGCCAAGGAAACTGCACTTTAATCACCTAATGCTTATTCCAAAGCTTATTCAATTTCTAACAAATAGAAAGTTGATATATCGTGGTTATCCTTAACGTTTAAGTCCCACTTACAGCCAACCAGTACGATTTAAAAACTGTCAGAATGCAGGGAATGAACTGCACCATTTCAACCACTATTATCCACTATAATCCATGACAACTTGTGCAACAAACCACAGAATCATTCATCGTCCCTCCCTCAGTTTCTTTGCAGGGAAATTCTGAAGTTCAGACGAGAGATTAGTTTGGATGGATTTAATCAGCTTTCCATGCTCGTGATGCTGTTTGGCTCACATAAATATAAAAATTAAACAACAACCTAACCTTAATCATAGGCCAGTTTTCAATAAATAAATTGTCTCAATTCCACATAATTATACCAACAACAGTTACAGCTACTAATGACACCTCAGCAGATATTCAACTCGCCAATCAGCAAACGAACGAGTCCAGAAATGCAGAATTTTCCCTTGTTATTCTTTGATTATTCTTACATTTACTATTATCAAGTAAATCTAACAATTTCTCATGATAATATTTTTCACTTCAGATATAGACTTGCTCTCTTCTAAATAACATCACACACTCAATTCCAGTCGAACTCACTCACACAGAGTTCTACTTTTAACTCCACATTGCAGGTGAAAGTGGCCTCCACCTTCCTCCCTTGCATCTGTCTCAGCATCAGACTGCCAGTGCTGAATCCAGCATAATGAATAAAACATGTTTCTAATCTAGCCTCTGCGGAGAAGGCACATGTCTTCAGGGTTTTATTTTACCTGCTGCCATTCCAGGTCCAGTTCATAAGAATCTTCCTACAGTTTTACTGGGAGAATGGTTTATCTTACAGGACTGAGCAGATGCAGTGCACAGTACTTCAAATGGACAAAATGTAATATGTACACAATCACTGCCTGTGCTTCTTTATCTTACTTTTATGTATTTATATTTATGTGTTTTCCTAAGGTAAACTCAGGGAGTAAATTCAGTAGAAATGCATCTTTTTATAAAACATATTTCCTATTCCTTCTGCATATTTTTTTCATGTGAATTTTCTCAAGTGCCTGGAGCCGTTTACTTAAGGAGCAGAAGAGACCAAGAAAATATGACCACTAAAGGTTGAGGAACTGAAGTGACATCAAGTAGGGCCATTTCTGGAAAAAGTAGCAAACCGACTTCTTCATATAAATATATGAGCGTTCCCTTGTGTGAATTCACAAACAGTGATGGAAGTGAAAATTCAAACTACACTTACAAGGCAAATAAACTACACCAAAAAGGTACTCTTTTGCAAACCAGTGTAGGAATCTATTTGAATAGTTTAAATAGGTCTTGATTTAATAAAAGCTTAAATTGTACATTGATTGTGGTCATATTAAAATCCAATAACGAGGCCAAGATTTGAATTAGGCTACGACACAGCAAGCCAGGCTGAAAACACAAACAGGACAACTTATATAGGGTACTCTTACCTGAACAAAGACTGTGAAGAAGATAACAGTGATGATGGCAGTGAGGAACATGTTTCTCATGGGAAAGTGATTCTCGTCCAGCAGGAAGCCAAGGGAGAAGGCGATGGCCCCTCGCAGGCCGCCATAAGCCACAATGAACTGGTCCTTGGAGGTCAGCTTGACAATGCGGAACTTGTTGATGACGTAAGTCAGGCCAACCACACCTGATAAGGACAATGTAATGAGAAACTGAGGTTGGGTTTTGTGTTTTGTGTGTATGTTACAGATCAAGGTCAAGGTAGGAGTAGTTGGCAGTAATGCAAATGATATGTGATTTATAGTGAACAATCTAAAACCTGCAAAAACAACAGGATGGCCATTTAACTGACAGGACAAGAAACTGTATTCAATCACAAGATCTTGTAACATGTGATGGAAGTAAAATGTGCGTGACTATTGATTGCGACTATCCAGTCACAGACATCAGATTTGTCTGCTCACATCCTCATCAGATCCTGAGGAGTACAATGTTACATAAGGACAATTCAGGATTGCATGACTGAACACTGCACATCATTCTTTCACTCTCAGTCTCTCTCTCCAACAATACTAATAACTCTAGCATGACAAATCATCTTGTGACAGCCTGAAGTCAACATGGAAATCCTTAGTGGCACTCTCACACTCCGACATGTCTGTGATGAAACATGATGGTAACATTTACTCCTGTCAGTGCTCCCAGTTCACTTTTTATGCACTTCCTTCTTTAGGCAAACCTTCTGTAAATTACAAAGTAAACTATAATACATGTTAGTACAAGTTTACTTGTGTCTTTTTGATTTGCATGTCAGCCCTATAAATGACAAGTCTGTTAAATAAAAAACACTTCACCTAGAAATCTGCAGTGACTGCTGATGAAACGGCAACAACACTGTTGCATGTTGTTAGTTGTATTACTTCACATCCTAGCACAATCACAATTACATTTGTTAGCTGTGAGAAATATGGCAGTAGAGCTGACCTATGACCCGCGCCACCAGACACAGAATGACAGTGACAGTGACGAAGGTCCAGTTCCAAGAGTGAGGTCCGTCCACCGTGGCTACGCCCAGAAATATGAAAATTAGCGTCTCACTGACGCTGCTCCACATTTTCAGGAAGTACTTGATGGTGGTGTGGGACTTGTGGGATATATTTGCCTCCACATAGGGCCGCATCACTGCTCCACATGCTATTAACCTGGAAGGAGAAGAGGAAAATGTTGGCTAAGTTGAAAGATACTGAAATGAACAGTTATAGACATATCTTAATAGTTTGCATGTTTCCAAATATTTTTTTGCCTTATTTCATTCAAGTCTTGTTGTCACCCAAAATAAAATAAAAATTGTTGAACATGTGACCAAAATGAAGCAAAGTAAGATTTTAGACATTTTAAAGCCAAAAGCCAAAAGCCAATTTAGAAGAAGTGGTGGTTTGACTTGAGACAACAGTAATGTCAGAGTTTTCAACTCAAGGAGTGCTCCAGTTACCGAGCCTGAGTTCCACACCGATTATAGAAACATGTGACACCAACAAAGATTCCGCCATCCCTGTCTGATACCCACTTCTCTATTCCATTCTTGTGTCATGCAGTGTTTCAATGTCAAATATGTGGAGAAACGAATGCCATCCAAGTTACATATGCCACAACGGCTGCTCAACATTCACCCATTTTACCTTCATGTCAATATTGGTTTGGCTTTCATTGCTTTAGAGAAATGATAAAGGGAATTCACACTGGGAAGGTGTTTCACTTCTTTATAAACACACGATATGAAAAACCACCTTGACAAATCCAGTTTTTGATGTGGTGCACAATACGACAGCCACAGGCATCGGAAGGGGTTGTCCTTCTACACAACCACTACACAGCCATTGGCCCTGACACTGCGGGGAGACTCAACACATCATCAACTCCTGTCTCCAACATCAATAAATCCTAGCACCTTAAAGAGAAAATTGATTGATACATACTGGAGGAGCTGATGAAAAATGGCACCTCAGAGACTGTTGAGATGCCAGTAAATCCAGGCTTGGTTTAGGTGGCATTAAATCAGATTAATTCATTATACCACCGGTTATACAGGAGTGTAATCTACCATGATGTAAAGTTGACTTCCTGTCATAGGGGACTAGCTGAAATTGATTTTCCCTGCAGTGGCAAGGTTGTATATAGACCAAGACAACTAATCACTGAGAGAGGATCCATATATTAAAAACATGGATTCAAGAGGGACATCCCTGAAACAGCTGAAGTATTTCACAGATACCAGAGAGCAAACATGACACGCTAGATACTCAAATTGTAAATGCTGAACGTACACACTGTAGCTCACAGGGTAGAGGAAGGTACCAGAGATACCAGCCTTAGATTCTAGGGATAACCATGCTAAAAATACATGGTCTCATTGTTTTGACATGCTTTAAAGACATCTACTGAATGCATATGTTATATAAGTAAAAGTACCTCCAAGAAAGGAAACCTGAAAGGTCTACAAGTCACATAAATTGAAGAATGTATGATTAGATATGTTTGTTAATAATTAAGCTTCCACACACGTCTATTATGACTTGACATCTGCCTTATATAGTAAGTTCATAAGCATTTACTTCAAATGTTAAAAATTAGGAAATGTGATTGAACAAGACTAAGACTCTATGGCCACATTAGTAGCTCTACTGCAGCTTTGAGCTAAATGCTAACATCAGAATGCTAACATGCTCACAATGACAAGGTTAACATGCTGATGTTTACCATGTTCCCCACTTTTCAACCAAACAGTTTTAGGAACTGTGTACCCACAGGAACTAAACTAAGGAATTATTAGAAACTAGAAACATTAGCTAACACATTTAGCGTCCAAATTAGCACTTAAAAATGTGTTATTCTGTGGGTCGCACTCTCTGACTATCCATATATAACCACCCCCAAAACTTACGCCATGATGCCAGAGAGGTGGAACATCTCGGCTGACAGGTAGGCCATGTAGCTGTACACAAAGACAAATAGTGGCTCGATGACACGCGTGTGGGAGGTGAAGCGTGATGTGAAGGCAGACAGGATACCATAGATGGCTCCCACTAGAACGCCACCCAACGCAACCACCAGGAAGGAGATGACTCCAAGGAAGCCGTCCATCACTGTCACTGTGCCAACTCCCGAATACTCCTCAAAAAGGTGGTACAGCACCTAGAAGAGGGAGGAAAGGGAGATGGGGGGGTGAACAATAGAAAAGCGGAAAAGACTAAATAGATTAGGATTTAAGATTGGTTTGATTAAGATATTTGACAAAGACAGACAGGTCACAACAAAAGCCTACAAAAAAAACTATGCACCATGTGGCTCCACTGATTCTCTGACTGTGCTCAAAAGAGGAACATCGAAGTCACAATGGAAGTTTACTGAAAATAGATTTGGCCTCTGGTGTGGTCTTAAGGCTGTCACAAGTGAGACTGTAGCCTTTATTTTGTATTGCTCAGTGTTGGTGTGGTATTCATTTTCAAGATTAGGTTTTGTAGTAAAACATAATGGATTGGTTGTTTTTCAAAACCTATTTAGCCAGCAAATTTTGCTTGTGCCAAATGGATAAAGATACTTAAATGTTCCTCACCAAGCATTTTTAAGTATCTCACCATGGGATATACTGCTTCCTGTAATGCCAGACAGGCTAATCATGCACATCGATTGCCAAATGCTCCTAAGCTGATGAGCTCTGGCACTCACCAGAGCCTTCATTCAAAACCGCCTGTGCCAATGATGACACAGTGCTGACCAGCTTGTATACGTGCGCACCGAAGCCAAACTTGTAGCTGAACATCTGACCAGGAGACAATGGCCCTTGGGAAATGAGCATGCAGAGTACTTGAGGGATATACTGGGGAAGACTTGTGGAAATATCTGGCACTGTCTCCACCTATACATGCTCTTGCCAGTTGATGTCAAATGCACTAGCTGTTAAAAGTAAGGTTGATGACTTGGATAGCTACGATGCAATGTTGTAACTAAATACTATAGATGGTGCTGCATTGGAACAGGCCAGCTGACAGATGGTGTGCTGTGAGCTGAGAGGTATTATGAGGTGACAGGCTCGTCAGTTGATCACTAGCTGTGTGTTAAGTCTAACTTTAAGGTTAAAGTAACAGAATTCAATTCCACTACCTGATCTAATTATAACATCCTGTGACAGAAGTTTTAGCTTTGTCACAGACTGCTGGGCTAAACACCAATGTTTTCATTTGTGTCAATGAGAGGGTTCAGAAATGACTTGATGGTACTCTATTTAGGAAGACAATGATACTGTTTCTCTGGACATCAGCTGAACCCAATTATGGCTGCAATGATGATATAGGAGCTTCTGAGGGCTCCAACCAAGGGCTCACTCTGGCATCATCATATCATTGAAAGAGAGCTTATTATCTCTTCCTCTTATCTCCTAGCCTCTTATCTCCGAATCTACCTTTATTGGAGCATCAATAAAACAATACATGAACATGAAAGTCTGCTACAGTACCAACCACACTGCCCTATTTCTTGTTTTTGTCACTCACCACAGTGACGGCATCGTTGAGCAGTGATTCACCAAACACCAGGATGTGCAAAAGTTCATTGATGTGGATCTCCTCAAACACAGCAAGCACAGCGACAGGATCCACAGCTGAGATGATGGATCCAAACAGCAGGCAAGGCAGAAGCTCTAGTGTGTGGAGGTTTGATGGGTTGTCGGGCTGGATCTGACACACAGCATACAGCAGGCCCCCGACGAAGAAGGCATTCCACAAAGTCCCCACAACAGCAAACATCAGGATCGTACCCAGGTTTTCCATGAAAGGACGGATGGGCAGGAAGTAGCCAGCATCCAGGATGATGGGGGGCAGCAGGCAGAGGAAGAACAATCTTGAGTCCAGCACTGGTGGGACTTTCTCTCCGGCTAGTTTGATGAGCCCCCCCACCAGCAGACCCACCACAATCAGCAGGCAGCTTTCTGGCACAATGCCGGACAGACGAGGAATCAGGTGGAACCCTGGGAAAATAGATGGCATAGAAGGATAAAATGCAATGGCATGGGGTGAGACAAAGAACAAATATACTCACTGCAGAAATTCACTGCTTTAGGATTAAACGATATTTTTAAGTCTGAGTGCGTGTCTGTGTGTGTGTGTGTGTGTGTCTGTCTGTCTGAGTGCTGAGTGAGTGAAGGTGTGTTTAGGTAAGATAAACTGGAACTCTTCCCATCAGTTTTCTGAAGGCAACACTGCAAAGCGATCTGAAGCTCTCTAACACAACGTTACAAGAGCAATCAGCTGTGACATGCCACACTTTCATTAGAATTAGCACCACCGAGTCAACAAATTCTAACTTCTGCTTTAGATTTGGCAGCCACTTTAATAGTGCAACTACAGTAGATACAGTTTCATCAATGTTAATTTCAACATGAAATAAATCTTCTGCACAGTTAATGTTTGTAGGAACTGCAGAAATATTTGTGTAGATAATGCAGGCACATCACAGCTTGCCTGCCCTTATTTCCCTATTTCAGCTGTCTGTCTGTAACACAGAACTTTTGATGAACTGATTTTCTCAGCACGCTTATGTGAAAAAAGTGGCAGCTCCTGTCTTGAAGCTGTTGGTTGAGGAAGGAACTTGACATGTGTACTGTATGCTGTGTAACTGCTGGTGTTAACGCCATGGTCTTGTGAATTCTTGAAAGAAAAAAGGGAAATAATATGCAAAACATTTATCGTAGATGGATCTCATGTGACAATTTAACTCCAGCCATTCAAGTCAATACGGCAATTTAACTACAGTACATTTGCCATGAGCCCATATTCAGGAGATGAGACTTACTAAACTTATGTGGTAAGAAAATCTTTCAGCTTTCATTTGTCCTCATGTCATTTTGTTCCTCATTGTTTAAAGTTAGTTTCCTCATAACTGACATAACCTTTTGAAATGATCTTCCATCGCCTGAAGCTGTCTGGCTGACATGTCACACAGCACAAGGAACTCTGCAGTGAGTCTCAAGAGACTAAGTTGAGTGAGATAATGTTAATGCTTTTACAAACAATAAGACCTACTGCCAGATAAATGACAAATTCTGTTTAACTTTAAAAGCCTTTCTCTTTGACTCTAAGGGCCTGGCTCACATGGGGTGACTAAGCTGATATGGGACCACGAATACCATCATTCTGTGCTGCTGTGAAGTTTCACACGGAATCATAAACTTTAAGGTGACATACAAACTTAGGTAACAGGACAACTGCAGCCTCTGATTAAATGGTAAACAAAACAGGTATGGAGACTTCAAAGAGACAGCAGCATGCAGCCCATAGTGAGAAGTCTTTGCCCGGCTATATTTACTGTACACTAATGCAGCACAGGGACATGTCATTTTCCAGCTGGCACTGTACCAGTTGATGACAACAATAAAGAAATATGAACCAGGTAAGGCTACATGCTCACACAGAGGCTAAACAATCTTATAGGGGTAGATCATATAACATTGTATATCATTAAATATCATGGTGAAACACAATCTGGAAGCACAGAAAACAATGATGCCACTTGAATAACACTCTTAATTTGACATGCTTTTGCCATTTCAAAGGATCCTGTGCAAACACAATCTTTGACAGAAGCAGCAGAAGAAGTAGTGGAAGCTCATATGTGAGATATAGCACCTGTTTTATGTTACATGCCTCAAAGGATTCACAGCAAGACCTTGCAGTCTCTCTGTGTATATTTATATGTGACATAGAATCTAAGGAAATGATGTGTTAATAGAGCCACGTCAACAAGCTGTTTTACACATACACCCCTGTAATCTTAGAATGAAATGGAAATATTCAAACACAATTTGAATCCATGGTGCTGTAAGAATCTTGGACAAAAGGATCCACAGCAGCATATGTCGACAGCAGCACCATTTGGCACACTAGCCACGGGGTGTGCTCCCTCCTGAACAAAGATGGGAGGGGCAGGCAGGTGAACAGCTCAGGCCTGCTCCAGTTTGTTTACATTTGCACAATCAGGATGGTGGAGCAGCCAATTAATATTCATTCATTAGCACATCAAACAGTTTGTTGTCTAACAGACAGGCCTTTATACACATTTTGTTAGTAAACAAGAATAAGTAACCAAAAATATCAATTATAAATAAATAGAATAAATACATAAATAAAAAGATAATTTATAATCAAAACATAGGAACTGGGATCATATTTACACTTCAGTTTATCATTACAACGTTACATGGCTTCGTATTAACAGTATGTGACCATTTAGCAACTGAAATTCCCTTTGAGAATAGAAGACATCTGAGGTAGGGGGACGTGTGCTTACACACTAGGACAACACTAATAGTGTTTCAGCACAAAAGTGCATGTCTGTGGATTATACAACTGCACGCAGCTGTAGGTCTTGAGCTCAGAGGACGGATAGTGAGGAAGCCTTTATTCTAAATGGTCTAAGGAGGCCTAACTTCCCCACAGCTAGATGTCAGAGCCTGACTGCTCTTCTCTTTTCATTGAACTTTATTAGGAAACAGGCACCACTCACATCTCTGTAGAGGCTTAGCAGCCATGTGGTTTAACAAAGATATTCTGTGATAACTGTCGAAAACACGCTAAACAAAAACCTTATGAGACTCCTCCTTAAGGCTCATGTGGCGAGCAGGATGTAAATTCCACAGCTAGTTCTGAGACTATCCAAAGGACACTATCTGTTCAGAAGAAAGCATTAAAATTAAAGCTAAATTAGCTCCGTAAATTAGCACATTAACGTTCACAACATCCAAACCCCCTATAGACACTGCTACATAATTAAGAACCATGTGTCTAAATCTGTTTGAGACGTCAGCACTTCAGAGATCTCTGTTCAGTGTGGGGGCCAGCAGATTACACAAGTGGCTGAAAAGAATAGATTACAGTGACAGGCTGTCGTCAAAAATCATACCCACAGTAGTTCCTTACATAAAAATTCCACCAGTAACTGACAGTTTATACCAGTTTCCTTGCTTTATTATAGATACATCTAAAAAATTGCAAAGACTTTAAAGATTCCCCTGTTAACAATTTAAATTTAGCAACACTTTACATATGTGCACAAGGCATGGTAAAAATCTTTATATATTTAAAAGGCTCATTAATGGAAAGTCACCTTGTTCAGCCTGTTGTAAGCTGAAAGAGTGCAACAGAAAACTGTGTGAACAACAAGGTGTTGTGGGATTCAAAAAAAACAAGGTCTGGTAACAAAGAGCATTTGTTTCTACAAGTCAGACTTTGTGGAGACTTGTGCTCTACATTGCTGAGCATATTGCATATGTATGATATCAGGCTATATAGCGGGACTGCTTTACTCAAAGAAAATAAACATCCTTTTTGAACGCTACCACTACAGTTCAAGAGGACAGCAACTTATCACTATTATCTAAGAAACGACAGCCTTGTGGTTTATTTCATCATAATAACCAACGTATAATAGCCTACAGCATGTGCATGGAAAATTACAGAGGACAGAATGCTCTTAACAAGTTTATTTTAAATAAACAACTTCACTAGAACCTTGCTTATTTTCAGCAACGCCTGATGGGAGTTTTTCCAGTGGTAGACAATGTTGAACAAATTCGTGTACCCATACACACTTACATGTGAGAGTGGGCAATTTACACAAGCTTCATCTGCTGTTACCCACTTATTTTAACCAGCTATAGAGCAGTTTGGCTGACAGCAGACCTTCTGGTCACACACACACTGTTTAAAAAAATCATGATAGAACTTCCCATACTTCAAAGCTTTCCTAAGAAGAAATAATTCTTAACTGAATCCTGAGGGTGGTTTAGGAAACCAAGTGGGGGTATTATTAGAAGACAAGGAATCCCATTATCCCTCATGTGAAATGTTCTTCCGAGTGACATTAAGTAATGAAACTGAGCCAGGGTACAGGGTCACAGCTTTCACTCCCTGCGTCATGATCCATAAATAGGCCACAATGAACTGGCACTTAAACCTCAATCAGGCAAAAAAGGATCGGCAGGCATTTGACGAACATTATAGACTTTTAAAAAATATATCTGCATAGTAACACATCAGATGAAGTTTTATTGGAGTTTTCCTGTCAATGGTTACATGGCAAAGCTGGGGCTGGGCAATAATTCAGGTTATTGTCCATATCACAGCAACACTTCATAACCCTCACATTTTGATAGAAGATAAGATGAATCATAAAATCTGTCAAAACATTGTTTGATTCTATAAAACAATTAGTCTATAACCATTTAGATCAATAGGAAGGACAGGGATTTTAGTTCTTATCACGGACTTTTAAATTCTTCAGTGAACACCATGGCATATCAGTGTGTGTCCATATTTCTGACTGCAGCAGGAGCCATGGAATAATACTCAGTAACTCACAGGAATGTTGCTTAATTCTCAAGGGGAGGAAAATGCCTCAGCAAACATTTCTAAACTGTTCTTGTGCCCAACCTCTACAAAGAAAGTCACTTGCACAAAGGCTTCAATAAAAAGATGGGCAGTGCAGTCCTCAATGAAAGGCCAAAAAGGTCATGGCTGGATGGACTAAATGTATTACTGCTGATGCCTCAAGCAGTGCTACACTCAATACGGGATCCAAGAATGACACTCTTAATGACCCATTATCATTCATGCATGACCAGGAGGGACAGAGTGAGGACTGCATCCTGCACAACCAGTAGGAGACAAAAAGCCATTTCAGCATCAATACTGACTATTCTAAATGAAAAAAACTCTCAACACATCCACGACTTTGGACAAAAAGGCTGTGAAGGAGTGAAAAAAGCCTGAAGCATCCAAACCCGACTAAGTGGTGACAGTTAACACATTCTTAATCTCTCCTGCATGATTCCATTTATGGCCTTCAGTGCTCAAGCAGTAAAGAGCCATACCACATGGGATAAGATAGTGAAAAGGAGGGCAGTGCACTTCATGGAATCACTCATGGCACACATCTTAAGTGTTGTCCAGACATATGTATGAAGGAGATAAGTAGTAGGTGAACGCAGGTGAAAAGCCATACAGTATGTAAAATACATAGGGGTTTATTTTGCCACATTCTTAAACCATAAGATCAAGGGGTTCATCCTGGCTGCTTGTCAATAACGACAGGCGCTGTGTCCTTGCCCTTCTCTCTCCTGAGAGCCTGTATGCAGGAAGGTTATTGAAAACCAGCAAAGGGTAACAGCTCTTTCACTTGTGTGCATGTGTACCCAGTGTCAGCACAGCCTGGCACTTGCTACACATTAGAATTTCCACAGCCAGAGCCTGTTTCCTGTTGCCAGGTGACTAATTGTGCACTGCTGACAAAGAAATCAGTTAGATTGAGCAAGCACAAACGACAAAATATTTAAACAGTCTCTTTGTTAAAGACTGTGATTAATGATACACTAATTTGATTATTTTCTTGGATATGATGTTAAACTGGTTTGTCAACTTTCCAACACTGCAAAACTTTGATGATCACAAGATGCCAACATGCCTCTTTCAGAGATGCAGGCCCTCCTAACAAAAAGAGCAATGAAAAGATAAGCTTTTGTGAGTCAGTGTTTGATTGTTTGATGCAGACTATTGTGCTCCTCAAGTTGCTTGTGCAAGACCAGTGTTGGTTTAAATTATTAATAAAGGCCTGCTGCTGGTATATTTCAGGATGATTCCTGATGCCATATCTGCACAAAAACAGTGCTGACCTACACCGGTGAGTCCTTGCAAGGGTTGTTTCCAAACTATGGCGACAGTTGAGATGTTAACACCGCAACACCTCTGTTTGATCCTAACTGTAATTCACAAAGACATCTACTGTAACTACTGAGTGGAGTACAGTACAGTGATAGTATCGAATATCTGTTTTAAGCAATACTGTACATGCGTGTTCTAGTGATCTGAGTGGGTGGCGTTTTAAATGGAAAGAAAACAGAGAGAAAGATTACAATCTTGACACCTAAAATGATGATTACTGCCTTTGACCCTGTGAAACATGCACAGAATAGACAAGCATCAAGCCAACTATTATTTATTATTGCTTTACTGGCTATTAATGTGAATGCTTTGGCGACTGATTGGGTATTAATAACTTTTGTTAAATGCTAGGTAAAGATTTTCTAAGATTAGGGGCATATCAAATTTTTTCTTTCTCACAAAACTTAAGTGCTAAGTCATAACCTAAATAGTGCATTGAAGATAAGCTGTGTATAACTTGTGACACATTGGCTAAAGCTTTGCAAAAGGTGTGGTTTACAGGGATTTATCTGGAATCCCACACAGGCATTAATGATAAGGAAAATGTTATGGCCCATATTTCTTAGCAGATTTGCCATATCCTGTTATTTTGGACAACAAACGTATTCATTAAACTTACTCATAGAGAATCTTGTCAAAGTGTGGTCAGACACTGAGCCTTACACTGCAAGTTCATTACAAGTCAGTACTTGGTGATCCTGGCACATTTCATCAACAAAATGTAGTGACTGAATTTTAAAAAATATAGTAACTGTAGCAGGAGGTACCAGGAGGCACACATACTCCTCAACAATGATTATAAGGGTGATTTAAAGGTCAACCCAGTGAAACTGATAATGTCTCCAACTTTAGTTATCATCAACTGTTTATCGTAGATAAGCAGTCTTTTAAGGTATAGGCAGGGCCCTTAGTGAACCATTCACTCAGTGATCTAAACTGCAGCATTTTTTAAACTATGTTAATCAGGAAATTGTGGTTCTTAGAAAATTAAACCCTTGTACAGTTTACAAATTCAACCACACACCATGAAAGCTAAACTTAAGATCACAGAGTCATGTCAATGCACAAAGCGAACAAAATGACAACAATTTTGCAGTTCCTCAGGCGTAAGAATCAGAAACAACCAAAGAAATGGGCAAAGAATGAAAACTTTGTGGATTACCAAACAACTGTTAAAATATGACAGTGTGGGGCGTCGAGTAGTTCAGTTGGTTGAGCATCCGCCCAATGTGCTGAGGCTAAGGTCCTCGCTGCAGTTGGCCCCGGTTTGAGTCCCACATCGGGCAAACCCTTTGCTGCATGTCATCCCCCCTCTCTCCTCCCATTTCCTGTCTCTCTCTACTGCATTATCAATAAAGGCACAAAAATATATGACAGTGTCTTTTTACCGCAACTGCGTAAAACCAGGTTACAGCAGTTTTTAGCACTAATGGATGATCACTCTGCATCTGCTGAAGTTGAAATTCTGGGTTATATGTGCGACTTCTCACTCAAACTACATAAACTGCAGCACTGCTGAGAGCAAAGCCATTTGTATTTGTTCAATCAGCGCAAGCTTAGCATGACCTGCCCGTATCAAATATTTTCATTTTATTTGCAAACTCTAGCACAATCTGTGAAACCTCTGTGGTTTATGGCATATACGAGTTCACAGCCAGTCTGTGTAAAATTATGCCATCTGTGATGGTATTACTATATTGCTTTATGAATGACTACTATAATCTGTTGCAACACTCCCCATAAAGTAGGATACTGGCACTCAAAAAGTTCAATTTTGGTATTCTTAGTGAACAAGTCCACATCATACCATCACAAATTAGCTAACAAACTGAAAAAAACATTTTGCTTTCATTATTTTGCTGATGTTCACTTCCTTTTCTGTGATCCTGCACATAAGAATAAAGCTTCAGGTTGCAGTCCAACTCTCACTTCAAAAAATACTATACTCAGATAACAGCAACTCAGTATGTAATGGTGTGTATGTACCTTTCGTGAGGTGTCACACTGAATAAACGCACACCTTCTCTTCAAATTGTTGGGCCAGCTGTGAATTATGAATGGAAGGTGAGACTAACTGGACTTGTCAGACATGTTACAAGGAAGGAGAGAAACAAGCAGCATCACAGCCACCAAGGTAATTACCAAAGGGTGTGTCCCACTGCCCATACATATATAACTAGTGAACATTATCATCTCATCGAAAGTTCAATCTGAAAGCTAGTGCTGGTGAATGTTTGATGAAGATGTAAGTTATTACAGGCATTATACCATATCACATTGTACTCGTCGTTGTTTATAGAAGTCGGTCAGTATATCTTGCTTTGATATGTTACATATTACATTCGTAATATGACTGTGGAACAAAGTCATTTAGATAATAGCTTGTAAGCATTTATTCTTCCTGATTACAGCTAAACAGATCCTTTCGAACACACTTCCACCAAAGAAAGGCAAAAACCTTATGGGGTCTATATGGTAGGTTTCCAGTGCCAATTATAGCTTTTATTCATAGGTCGATAAAGAATACTTATATCTGTGTAATACTGGTCTGCAACCTCATTACAGGAACCAAAATAGAGGATTTCTCATAAATATAAAGTCTTTTCCACTTACTTTAACACTGATGGGGCATTTTCATAATAAAATGAAATCCCCTGGGTTTTCATTTAAATGAAAAGCTTTTGCACTGGGTATAATCAATTCAAGAAATGTTCTTGTGTGAAAAATGAGGGGAGAAAGGTACCATGCACATAAGCAGGGTTACTTAAGGGATAAATGGATTGGGGTGGTGCTTTTACGCCTGTATGATACTGGGCACATGAAGATGAATCAGAGACATGGCCAAGGCTGAACAGTGTGGCAGTCACATTGAATTACCCACATCCCATTTTCAGCAGCTCTACGATAACCAGAGGCTTAAGGTCACCACTGTCTACTGCTGCTGTCAGCTCATCCAATCCCATTTCTTTCCTGCTTTACTTCTGCTTTCATAATTCCTTCAACTCACCCACTCTCCTTATCCTCATCTCTTATTTTCACTCCGCGCCCTTGAGCTATGTCCTAACAGTGATCCACCCGAGCCAGGTGGTCCCTCTATGCCTGTCCTGTCCCCAGAGATACTGGGCTTCTCGCCCAGACAGTGAGGCAGTATCTTCCCTGGCTACACACTGGTGCTCAGTCAGGCCCCTGATGTCACAGACAACTGACAAACTGCTGGCTCTCAGAAAAATATAGCAGGGGACAATGCAGTGTTATGTGGAAAGCACAACACGAGGAGGGGATTGATGGTAAAGGGAATGGCAGGACAGCGTATAAATGAAAAGAGGACATAAAGAGAGTGCAAAGGAGTGGAGAGGGGAGGAGTGACAACGGGTGAGGAAACAGAAGACACTGAAGCAAGAGAGACAAGAGCTGGACAGAAGTCTTTTAATGTACATTAGAGTTGGGAACAAACACAAAATCATGAAGTGTCTCAACTCTAATTTGCCTGTTGCTTTTGAGACATCCCTCATGACAATGTTGAAAGGCGTTGGCATAGAAAAGTGTAGCAGGAGGTTTCTCTGTATTGAAAACTTGCCACTTGATTGTTGCTTTCAAACATCCAGACTGCTGCATCAAGCTGCTTAGTCATCACTGTAGCAAGGAGTAAGTACAGCTCCAGCAAAAGACCCACTCTACATGAAGCCTACAGATCTGATGAGTAATCTGCATGACCAGCAATATAGATCTTCTCCAAGTCAGTGAGCAGACTGAGCTATTCCGGCCAAAACTAAGTCAGCAGACTTAATTGCTGTGCAGAATACAAGGTGGAGGGGTGACCTGGTGGTCAGAGATTATCTTGTGACTGTAAAATGATAGGTTTGATCTTTCTGTCAATTATTGTGAGTCCAGACTATATGTTAAGTTGTTGAAACAGGTTTGTAATCTGAAGATTTATGAGTCATTTATGCTATCTCTGCTGGAGTTATCCGAATCCACTATTTGACCACTAGGTTTACAGTCTAACCAAGTCTTCTCTTCAATATGTGATTTTGATTTAAAGTGCAGTCTGATAAACCAGACTCTTGTCTGTATTTGCTTTGATGTGAACTGGCTGCAAATAGGCTGATTTACCTACAATGAGTACACCTGTATAACAGCTGATCATATAACCTATGGCTTACACTAACAACGCTAGCATTTCCTGAAAGACCTGAACCTGAAATGCGGAGCTACATGCAGCACTAAAATAACACACGTCCACATGATACTCACCTAATTTCATTAAAGAAGCAAGGAGCACCCATAATGAGATTTCGAAGGGCGTCTGTATGTGATGGTAGTCGAGGCTGAGCACAGGAAAAGCCTTTTTAGTGAAGTTATGTCCTTCGTCCGCCACTTTGTGGTTGCCTGGCTTTTCCTGCGTCCGGACATCCGGAGAGCTGGCAGCTCCGAGAGTAAGCACGGTGCCCTCCAGGAGCACCAACACCATCAGTAGGAGCAGTCCCCGCTCCGGTACACTCTTCACGAAGCCAGCCGGGCTGAGCGAACCTGTCCTCGAAGGCATTTTGTTAAAAAAAAAAAAAATAAAATAAAGGCGACGAAAATATATTACTCAGTAAAAGTCCGCTTGAAAACCAAGGAAGTTGAAGAAGTTGGATACAGCGGAGGCAGAACTTCGTAACGTTAGGTTAGTTAACCAACTCTTCAACCGTCGAACATTCTAACTCACTTTAACGGTCAGTTCGACTAGCTTAAACCGAACCGATAACCCATTCTGCCCATTAACGTTAGCTAGCTTGTCTTCAGCGTTGTTGCTCGTAGCCAGGTAAACAGTCGTACTGACACAGGCCGTAGTAAGAGTGCAGGAAATGCCAAGATGATGTAAAGAGTTTCTTTTTTTTACAACAGCACAGATAATAATGCTGTAAAAGTCGAACCTATCTTGGTCGTTTTATTACAGCCGTGTTTCACGAGTTTCTGTGTCAGTGACGATCAATGTCGTCGTCGGTGAAAGATGTCATTGTTGATGCTGGAAGCAAGCAAGACACAGCGGCATCCCCTCTACGCCTCTTCTTCCCCTCCGACAACCCGATAAACTCGTCCGTGAGACGGCGTTGCTGTGATACTGACCTTGAAGAGAAGCCACACAGCTGCCACATTGCATTTTGCCGTGTACACCTATGTATTTCAACTTTTTGACATCAGTGTCCGTGTATGCGGCATTTTCCTCCCCGTGAGGACAGGACCTTGGTCGGGGGCGCAGCTCAGTGGGGGGGGGTAGAGGAAGACTCGGGGTGTGATGGTCCCCGGCTTCAGAGGCTTGTCCCAGGTTGTCAAGCCAAGAAGCGACTGCTCTGTCTGCATCTGCGTTTAGCTTCATACAACCTTCAAAACGCACACCCTTTCGCGGAGGTTTGGTGGATGGGAGGAGGAGGAGGAGGAGTAGAGTGGAAGGGGAGGGGGATGGCCGACTATAGTGACACCTATAGGAATGGAGGTTTAAGGTATCTCATGGGGAGGAATTCGAATAAAATCTACACTACTGCCACTTCTGAAACAATTTTGCCCTTCACACATCATGAATGGGATATGTTGAGTCTGTGTTGTTAGACAGTAATCTGATACTGTTTTGATCTCATAGGGATGCTGCATGCCAGAGGTCAGGATAAACTGCAGACCACAGCATACAGTTGTATGCAAAGGTTTGATTTTTTTAAGTAAAAAGAAAAAACAGGCAGCTCCCAGATATTAAAAATCTGCTTGTTCAAATGTGAATACACTGTCACCTTTATTCCAAGAACATAAGAAAAGAAAAAAAAATTAAACAAAGTTTATGCACTGTCTTCACTTTTCCAACTATTAAGCCTGGAGGAGGTAATATTCTGCTTTGGGATTGTGTGGCAACCAGTGGCACGAGACACAGATAGAGGGAAGAATAGATTTCACTAAATATCAGCTAATTCTGGATGCAAATGTCCTGTACCCAGTCAAGAAACTGAAACTGAAAAGACGCTGGCCTCTACAACAGGACAGTGATCCAAAGCAAACCTCAAACTCCACCATGAACTAGTTGAAGAACTTAAATTGAAGCTTTTGGAAAGGCCCACACAGTCCCCTTGACTTGGACATCTTTGAAAATCTGTGGGTAGCTCTTAAACATACTGTGCCTGCAAGACCGCCTGAAAGTATCTAGGACAAGTGATATGCAATGACGAGAGGGAAACATCTTAAATCATTAACAGAAAGACTCTTAGCGGGGTGCAAAAAGTATTTGCAAGCTGTGATATCTACCAAAGTAGGGTTTACTAAGCACTGTCTTTACAGGCTGCTCAAACCTTTGTAGTATTTTTTCTCTCAAGGACACTTCAGCAGAATACTGTAGATGCTGAGTCGTTAAGCTGTCATGTCAGCTTTAACATTTGTTGATTTAAATAAATACACCCACCTGCTTAATGTTATTACTAGTGTGATTACTCCACTGAAAAGCTTTACTAAACAACTGTCATCATATGAATGTCTATATATGTCTAGCCCTTAGCCAACCCTGATCACATAAATATAATCATGGAACTGTGCCTTTGCCTTAATCTTAGATGATGGAAATTGTTCCTAAGGACACCAGTTGGCTCCATGATCTGAATACTTACTAAGCATGGTGTGACCCAGCATTATGAGCAGTGATATTCACAATGGCTGATTGAGGAGAGGGTGGTGCATACATTTGCAGAGACTGACTTTAGCAGGAATAGAAAGCCGGCTCTAAATGTCCTTTAAAGACATAATATTTGTCTAAGAGGTCAGGGGTCAGTTACGGCTTCCAACCAGGGGCCCTAGAGCAGGTAGGGGATCAGTGCAGAGCACACACACAATACTGAACCAAGATGTTTATGTTCAAAGGTAGTTATACTAATCATTATACTGTGTAATGTTTGTTTTTTGTTTCTGGTGTGATGCTGTGGAGGTGGCCTTGGAAAAAACTTGCATTACAAGTTCAATATTATGACTCAACATGCGAGCAATTTTCCAAGCACACCTTCTAGATTTAGTGACATAATTCACCCAATAACAAAAGCAGGCCGTTGGTTGTAATCATTGCAGGTTTATCAAACCAGTAGTGTTTCTGCTTGAAGTTTACCCTGAAGCCAAATAGGGCAACCCAGAGTCTTGGCAACTATTTAAATGATCCATGAATGGTTTCAGTCATTCATTCAACATTTGCACATTTCAGCTTCTCAAATGTGAGGATTTTGTCCTTTTTCATATATGATATTAAATTAAATTGCTTTGGATTTTGGACTGATTATAATTTTTCCATTTTATTTTGACATTTTATAGACTAAAGAACAAACTGAGAACTCACCAAGAACTTTTTTAGGAGCACCACACTAACACCAGGTAGGGCCTCCCTGTGCTCTCAAAACAGCCTCAGTTCTTCATGGAATGGACTCTATGAGATTTTGTCAAATTTGCTGCACATTCACGTGTGAATTTCCCGCTCTACCACACCCCAAAGGTGTTGTATTGGATTCAGATCTGGTGACTTGGGAGGCCACTGAATTCATAGCCATGTTCATTAAACCAGTTTGACGTGACTTTTTCTCTGTGATCTTGTGCATTATCACGCTTTAAGTAAACATTAGAAGATGGTAAATTGTAAAGGGATACACGTGGTTAGCAACAATACTCAAACAGGCAGTGGCATTCAAGTGATGATCGATTGGTATCAAGGGGCCCGTCGTGTGCCAAGAAAACATTCCCCATACCAGTACACCACCATCAGCAGCCTGGACTGTTGACACAGTTTCTCTCTCATCTACAAGGCGTTTCCGTCCACCGAACTGCCACTCACACAATGTTTTTTTGTTCTTCACGCCATTCTGAGTAAACACTCTGGAGACTTGTTGTGCATGAAATCCCATGAGATCAGCAGTTTCAGAAATAGTCAAACCAGCCCATCTGGCACCAACAATCATGCCACAGTCATTTTTTTTTACACATTTTTATGTTTGATGTGAACATTGCACTGCTGTTACATGATTGGCTGTTTGGATAATACATACAGTAAATAAGCAGGTGCACAGGTGTTCAGAGTGTATATACATTGCCTCCCTATAGAGTGAAGATCAGCTTGTTTCCTCCACTGATTTTTAAGAACCTTTGGCTGAGAAATTACAATAATAAAAGTGTTTCCACCTATATATTCTAAGCTGCCTAGCAATTAGGCTGCTACAACAAGAAACAAAAAGACATGGGTTGATTATAGTTTTGTGCTTAAATAGCTGCTTTCTTGACTTTCAGACAAGAAATTGAACAGCAAAGAGAATGAACTGTTTAGAGGTAAAACTGCTGAACAAAAATGGATTACATAATGTCTAGTCTGTCAGCATTAATAAGGTATGGTCTGTGTGTGATAACAGTGTACTGCAAAACACACACACTTAAACACTGCCACAGTTGGAGTTCAGGAGACAAAGTGTCTATGCCATTAGTCATTTCTGTCCTTCTCTATGTCTTTATCTCTCTTTATTACTGGGAGGTGTTTTCTGTTTTACAGCCCTATGTTGCTGTCAGTCTTCAGAGTTTCTGCCACAATAAGAAACTGCTTAGTGATTAACAACACAGAACAAGGGGAATACCCAAAACTCCTGTACTTTGGTCACTACCAACACCTGTGGTGGGTGTAAACAGGCTTGTGCTTTTTCTGACTGATTTGTTTCATTTACTAACTGTGTGACCTACATAGTGGTCTTTATAGTAAACCGTTTTTGACATTGTTTCATACTGTATACTAACAAAACAAGAAATGATACAAGATGTCATACAACCGTCAAACTGTGATTTAAACATCCCAAGGAGAAAGAGATATGGCTTCTTCCCTCTGAGACGTATCACAAACGCCTTTATGTCTGCAGGATCAGCAGCAGTCTGCACTGTTTGGGAGGAGGGATTTATTGTTTATACACGCACATGTCATTTAAAAGAAGGGCGCAAGTTGCTGGTGTTACTTATACTATCATTTTTACCTTCCCAGTTTTTGTGTTGTGTTTTTTGGAGTAATATTGTACATACATATTGTGCTGGTATCTCTCGCACTTTTTTAAGATAACAGCTTGATTTAAATGAACAGTCAAAGTTTCTCTTTCTTTTTCTCCAATGCAGCTGCAGAAAAAAACTATTTCAGAGTTGCTTACACTAACTTCAGTCTACTTATAAGTGGTGTTGGTATTGTAATTATCACTTTGGTACATTTTGCATGTTACATGTATACCATACAAAACACGACTTTGTAAAACAATTTCTCAATTAACCCCCGTACAACCTCCTGTACCCAGCCAACTCTATGTTGGAACACATAGACCCACAACCTACATCCACCCCCTCAGCTGTGTTGTGGTGCAGCTGTGATGCCAAAAGCTTTGCTGCACGAACCCAGATTTCGACAGCATGAGTCCAAACGTCATCAAACCCTCGGAGAAAATAATAGGAGGCACGGTGCTTTGGTTGGCGGATATAAGCGAAATTACTCAGGAGGACGGAGCTAAACACATGCCCGGCCTATCGTATTTATCCTAAGACTACTTATAGCAAACAGACTGTGTGGTTCTAGGCCACATGAACCGAGAGCCCCATGTGTCCAGTGCTGTAGTCAAGGCCAATCTGCACCCTACAGCTGAAGCCAGAAATTCAGATTTGATCAAAGATAAATTGTACTCTACCAAAATAAATCCCCAGGCTGAAGAAAAATGAGCTGCATGTTGAAAGCTCAGATTTATCCTAGATCTGGCAAAAACAGTTTTATTGAACCCTAGTGACCGATCCTGCAGTCCAAAGCTTATTTGCTTTTGCCTTTGGGATGCTTTCTTTCATATTCCTGAAGCTAAAGAAAGTACGGTCTCAATGATAGAAGTCAATTTTTCTCCATTCAAACTGTGCAATTATGCAATTTCAGATCATAAAACTCGACCAGCTCACCCTGACCCCAAAACAGTTTATGTCTGCTTTGAAGTTTCTATTTTCTGCGTTTATCTGCATGGAGTTAGTCACTGTGTCTTCTCCCACAAGTCACGCAATGTGGAGCAAAAAAAGTGTTATTGCCAAGCAGCATTTGAACCTACAGAAAAAAAGACTGGCTTTCATTTTTTACTATTCTTAAAAACAACTCAATTGACAGCTTTGTGGTTTCTTTTTTTACTCGGTTTGTTTGTCTTTATGTTTGTTTCATTTGGAAAAACTGACTAATAGTAAAACCCTGTAGAGTGTGCAGAGACACATTTTTTCAGATACACAGAATACAAACAGGTAAAACAGGCTAAATCCTGAATAACACACACTGAGGGTGAGATTTAATCAATAAATCATACACGAGATCTAAAGAGCATGAGTTTCTCTGCTGATGAGTTCCTGGCTGAACTGTATCAACGTGCCTTTTCATTAGAGGCTTGCCGCAAGCTCCACTGCTGTCACCTCTTGGATTTGTGATGATGAGCCAGCAGGAATCTGGGGTGAGACTGGGGAAAAACAAATGGTGACATGATGCCATCTTGTATAAGCTCTGCAAATGATGACGAGCTCTGACAGCACGTCTGTCAGCATGGACAGAAGCAAAATATTTTCACGGTTTTAATCGCACTCAGAGCAGCCTGTTGGGCAGAGGTGGTTATTTGTGGATTCTCTAGCCTAACAGTCATCTCTGACATGGAGCTGAAGCATCTGGATAGTGTCCAGCTCTAGTGTCTCTCTCTCTTTTTCTCTCCCTCTGTCTGTCTGGCTCTCTCTCTCTCTCTAAATAGGGTTGAGTTTGTTGCTACAAACCTCTTCACCCCTATTTCCTCTCAGCCATTGCTAATATCACTGCTGTAACTACTGCCAGATCACATCATGTTTAATACGTATACAGTGGCCCCCACAGAGCACTGGTGTCCTTAGGGGATCATTTCCATCATCTTAGATTAAGGCAGAGGCATATTTTCATAATTATGGCCATGTGGTGGTCATGGAACTCTGAGGGTCAGACAGTGATCCACATACTGTAATGTCTCTTTTGTAATTTGGTGGCGGCTCAGCATCAACATGACCAATGTTTTCAGAAGCTTACTGTGGGTGACAGCATGCTGTAACCAATCATCATTAAATGGCCAGTAATTATCATAATGTAGAGCCACATACAACAGCTTCTTTTCTTCACTTGAAATGTGTGTGTGCACGCAGAGTCGTGCAGCACTGTGACAGCGAGTAAGAGCCGAGAGGCAGTTTTAAGTGAAGATACACTGAAAAATAAAATATTCATTCAGTCAGTAGGTTTCATATTCAGCCCTCACATCTGATTTCTCTCAGTAAAAGATAAATTCTGACTCTACAGGGATATCATAGAAATATTCATCAGTTTAGGGGTTTAATGTTATAGGATAAACACAGTCAACAACGCATGGTTCAAGAAAATAGCACATATTCTACAAAATTCTTGAAACCATCTGTTTATTCTTTGTACATCTTTGTACACAGCTGTCAATTTAATAACATGATAAAAAACTATAATTTTTTGTGTCCTGACTCTTAATGTCTGTTACATGTGGGTTGGGTTGTCAGTCTTTCAAAATCAAATTGCAAGACCTACCTCAAAGATGAAGAAACGCATTGTACAATTACAAGATTAGGGAAACAATCTAACAGATAAGGAAATTACAAACCCAACCAAATGAATGTGGTTTACATGACATCATGGTTTCTCGGATTAATTTGTTCTGGGTTAACACCCACCGCCTCTTCACTGCAGCATGAGACGCATTCAATAAACAGCAAGCTTCCCCTCTCTCCTTCCCTCTTCCTATCTCCATTCTCTCTCTCCAGTTGGTCTCCTTCCAGTGACTCCTGCCTGAATGCACGATATATTTCAGCAGACATTTTTTATATCACAAAACCGAAAAACCCTGACGCTCTCAGACTGTCTTCAGATGGTGCAGCGCCACGTCCCAAAGTCAGCCAGATGTCATTGTTGGCGACTGAAAAAAGTGCATGTACGACTCTCTACCTGAAGGTGGTGCCATCATTCAAGGAATATGAAACGACACATCCACTGAGGATGCATTATTTATAGTAAGGTGAAAAATAAACCGGAGAAATTGTCATCATGATGTTTTGATTTCACAACATTGTTAAACGACCATTTAGTTTGTTTCAGCAAGATTATGGTGCTGAGAATTGAGTTTGAACAGGGCAATAAAGTGGACAGTAGCAAAACACTGGATGCAGTTCAGTGACGTTGCCTTCATTGTCTGTCACGGCGATGAAAAGTGATGAATTCAAGTGAGGACAAACTTGAATCCCTGAGCAAAGATGCAGTTACTATCTGAGTGGTGTAAATCAATTTCAGATGGGGCCATGTGGCCTTAAACAAAATTACATATCTCCTGTTGTTTTACTCACACACACACACACACACACACACACACACACACACACACACACACACACACACATACACACATTGTTTTAATAAAAGTCTTTCAGTGCACCAGAGCCAGACTTTGCTCTGTGCTGTCAGGTCGAAGTTTCCAAGGTGTTCTTCTCGTTGTGTTCCAGGCAGACCTTTTGGCTCCGGGCGGACCATAACTCTTACCTCATTACCATGAAAGGTGCGCTCGCTCAACGATTCTGCCCAGGTCACATCTGGCACCACCCAGAATAGACGAAAGAGTGGAGGTGGGGTGGGGTGGGGTGGGGGGGTCACTTTGAACTTCAAAGCAGGCGGTAAAATTTGCTCAGAGGTATTCCACTGTATACACACATGACATTGTAATCAGTACAGACTGAGCACTTGAGAGGAAAGGCATCTCACATGTTGCGATGTATGAGCATTTTCATTGCTTGCAAAATTTAGAGCTTACACACTGACGGTCTTGGAGGAGATGGATTATTTTAGCCAGTGGTATTTGCTTTATTCTACATCTTGTCAAACTGAGTTTTTTTTTTACTCAGCCTGTAGAGGGCCACATTAATCCCAAAGTGATGTTTGCTAGTGAACATCTGCTAGAGTTATGACTTCATCTACAAGGCCGAGGATGAGAAGGAGACAGTGAATGGCTTACCTCAGGCTGCACCAGCCAAGGCCAGTTGTGATATGAGCTGTATATCAGCACCTGTACAGGCTGGGAAACAGAAATTATGAACACACAGAATGTAAGAAAAAAAAAAAAAAAAAAGCGGATCAATCATCATTAATCATGCACACACTGAACGCACTGTTGCCCTCTTCAAACTTCACAGATCCACACTCCACCCACAAACACACACACACACATTACGCCACTCACAAAGTTGTTAGCGTTTAACAGTGGTCTGACTCAACCTTTGCTCACACAATCTCTGAGCGTGAACACAAATCATCCTCTCAGCTAGGTGCAGCCAGCCAGGAGGAGATGTTCCAGCATGTACCTTGACATGGCGGCTCTGTAATTCACCACCACAGTATTCATGTATAATTTACCACCGCAAGAAATTCCTCTTTCATATATTATTAAACAGAATAACCCATCATTTGGACTCACTTCACTGTGCAATTATGTCCACACAGGGCTGACTGTTCTAAGAAATTGTGAATAGTGAAACTGAATGAAGACACTAATAGTCAGATGTTACAATGCAGGAAGTCTCAATTTAGAAACACACTAGAGTGAATTTTGCTTATACATGCATAAAGCCTGGGTGTTCTGTCTGGCTGTATTTTTACTTTATCTGATTACTTTATGTTCATGTATGTTCATTTCAACACTTGATGCACTTGATGCACATCTGAACTTGATGTTGCAGTTATAATAAAATGTACAGTTTACAGCAAGTTATGTAGCCACTGTTCCTGCAGTGGCAAGTTTACATGAGTCAACTAACTGACCACACGATCGAATGTTACGACTGACTTTATGAATAATTTATACAGGGAATAAAGTCATCATGTTGCAACTAATTTATTTACAAAACAAACAGCTTACAGTAGCACTGCCATAAAAGGTACTGTGTCAATATGTTCTTATCAGTCAAATGACCATTATATGGCAGACAATAATCAAGTCGTTTTTGTAACTAACACAGCTTTGTCAGGCCACAACACTGATGGACTCTAGTCTTAACAGTAACGAATTAGATATAAATAGGCTTAAAGTAAATTTGAAGTTATTAGTATTAGTTTGTAAATTAATGGCTAGTAGCTGTAGTAAAAGTAGTATTAAAGAATGTTGATGTACTATAGTCTGTGATACTTTATGTAAAGAACCAAGAATAAAATGCTCATATAATTTATTGGAAAAATAAATAAATACTACAAACAATTGGCCTATTTAAGAAACGGGAAATAAATTGCTGTGTGGGTGCAGTCACTTGTATAATGATTAGTGTACATTCAGGATTACTGTACATTCAGGCATTTAGTTTTCAGTTTTACCCCGCCCAACATGAGAAGCCTTCTGACTGAATAGGGAAGCTGTAATTTCCATAGTGTTGAGAATTTTCCCGGCTGAATGTATTTCCTTTACACAAACTGTTTTGGGTCACTGTATCAACACTGTTAGTTTTAGATAAACTGTCATTTACTTTTGCTTTGCTAAATATGTCACCATGCTCTGTGACCCTCTTTAATCAGTCCAACATTTCTCAGTTTTGTGTCACATAACCGCTGCCACTGTGTGATGAGTCAATTCCAGAGTTCACTGCCACTGTTCCCCGTATAGAGAAAACCACATTAGAGGAGCACAGTGACCATCTATTCTATAAAAGGAGCAGCCCGCTGCAAAGAGAGAACCACAGAACTCTGTCTTCACCCCGTTTTCAGCGCAGGAACAACAAAAATAGGCCTATAGGTCCTCATAAAATATGCAGGGCACTATTTTTGGGAGAAGTTTATACTAAAGGGAGCTATGGGACCTATTGGGGCATACCTAAAACTGGTTTATATACTCACTGCTACAATGTGATGACTTGTTTTATGAGAGACAGAGAATGCAAAATGGTGTGTAACCCTGCCTGTGAACATATATAGCTGGTACATGTACAGAGGCAGGAAGAGCGAGCCAGCACAGCACAGGACAGGCCACATCCTTCCTGGCTTTCTCTGTATCTCTGTCCCCCATACTGTAAATTTGAATTACACTTCCTGTGCAGTTATTCTGTGGGAGTAGCCACAAAGCATTAATGCACATTGTTCACTTATCGCAGATGGGATGGTTGCAAGGAAGAGGGCTACGAAATGCTGCAACAATATGCAATATTATTACATCAAATGCAGTAAAGGTAGATTAGACACACAGCTCATCATTTCAGTCAAATGAGTTTTGGCTCTTGTGAGACACTGATAATGAAATCATCTCTAGCAAAAGATTCATTTGTTGTGTTAATGCAAAGAAAGAGAGGGGAGACCCGATGGGAGACATGTGAGTCATAGTCTCGAATACAAATGAGACCCAAGGATGACTAAAAAACAGAAGCAGAAGGACTCAGACATTTAATTAAGTAAAATTTGCAAAACCAGAATGTAAGAACAGAATATTACACATAGAAAGACCTAAAGACTACTTCTGTTATACTAGCGCATTAGCAGCAAAAGTAAAAATGCTCATTACACAGAATGATGTCAACAAATACTTAGGTAAGATACTAGCCTATATGGTTTAATATTATTAAACACAAGATCCGCTTACTCAGCTGTTCCTGCAGCTTTTGACCACGCATCAGGGTCTTCTTCAGCAAAAACTTGCTCAGGTGTCAGCACATGATCTATGTCAGGACCTCGGTCATATGACAACAGGTGGTCGTATATATGGAAGGGAGATCACAGCTCCAGTCTCTGATCATGTCAGTCTGGTCATGTGATGACACCTTCTGTTTGCTGAAGAAGGCTACAGTGGAAAGCTCCGGGAATAGCTACGTAAACGGGACCTTTTGTTTAAGATCTTTACTACATACAGTATACAGTATGTACAGTATGTCTCCCCAAGGCCAAAAATAAATCTCCATGCTCAAGTACCACAAGAATTACTATAATCGAGTGAATGCACTGAGTTACTTCCCACCAAAGACGTCTTCATGCAGGAGGTTTTAGAGTAAGGAACTGATTGGATTAGGCATCAGTTTACTCTCACTACGACAACACGCATTAAATATGAACTCATAACTGTACATCCAAGTGGGTCAGAAAAATAGGATACTCATTACTCACTACACGCATTCAGGTAATTATAAAGAAAACGTTCAGCTTGAACCGTATGTATTCATGTGCGCGTCTGCATGTGTGTAGGTTCATGAAGCGCGTGCTTGTTTGCTTATGTTAGTCTAAAAGCACATGCATGTGTGATTGCCCATGCTCCTGCATGTGTGTTCTCCCCCGCTGCCCTCAGGCAGTACAGAGAATGTCAAGAGGCTGTGGAGGCTGCGTGGGGAGTGTGACTCAGCGTGGACAGTGATGAGACAGGACAGCTTTACAGCAGCGGGGCATGCTGCAGCATCACACACAGGCTCGATTTGAATATTGCATTAGGGCATTGGAGCTGTCTCCCTGAACCCCCAAGGCCCTGTGGAGCTTTAGCAGAGCCCTAACCCCTTATTCTGGGGGAAGGCACCACAGAGCCTTGCCTAAGTTGGCTGCATTCTGGAGCTGATGGAGTTACACCAGACTCTTTCTCTGTGTATTTATACGAAGAGTTTCTCCCGGCTGAGTGTGAGCCACAGTTTACTGACGTGTGTCTGTCTGTCGATCTGTGTAAATGTGATAACATGTTAGGTAGGTGCTACCTAATCTGACGAGAGGGGAACTGAGCTCCTGTTTCATTCAGCTCGTCTAAGTAGTGGCTGACCACAGAGCTGCATTCTGGACCAAACCCCAAACCACAAAGCCCAGTGTATTTAGAGCAGAGGAGGGTGGGAGCACACAGGCACATGGGCTGAACTCTGCAGGATTGTAGAGTGGGGATAAGATCTGCATATCAAAATGAGGAAGATGTTAGGAATTCCTGAGGGAAAACAACATCAGTACATGATATTCAGAGCCAGAAATAAGTGAATATGGATGAAATAAAGATTCAAAACTAGCTTATGCAAAATTAAAAAGGCAAAATGAGCATGTAATATAAACCCAATATTTCTGACAGTAGGGCACAGAGAAGGAGACTGCAGGGTTATTCACCTCTGACATGCTAAAAGCGAGATGCAGCTCATTTTAACGTGATCTAACTAGACAACATCAACAAAAAAAAGCCACAAAACATGAATACAAAACCATTAACCACTACCGGCATTGTAAAGTGCTACACTTGCACATAATACAGCTTTTTTTTAAAACAACATTGTGTTGAGTGTTCAGTTCAGTGTTGAGTCACATCCAGTAACAATGCCTACTGGAAAGCCAGACGTGTTGGCAACCAGGGGAACAATACAATAGACAAACACTGCTCTGTAATCAGCCCTGCCCACTGATGGATTCCAAATGAAGATGTCATCTACTACACAAGTCTGTGTGGAAAACAATGTCGACAGGAACTTAGTCTGGTACAAAATAGAGGAAATGTTTGCTTGAAGGTAGGAGAAACAGGTTAGGGACTGGAGCCCTGCCAGCTGACTCAATCTAGATGGGGAAAGTAGATGATTAACAATTGCTCCCTCAACAGTTCCAGTCAAGGGGCTGTTGTGTAAAGTATTTAATCACCAAACTGTGTGTGAAAGTTATTTTGGAAAAGACAGGTGCTCAGAAAAGGTTTGCTGGAAAAAAACAAAAAGTTAAGAAGAAGCTTTCGAGAGGGTTCATCCAGATGTGTTCAATCTCCACTGCAGCAACACAAGATCCCTTCTTTTGCCTTGACCACATCGTCTACGTCTGGTACAAGAAGATACACTCACAGGGCCTCTTGTGAATGAGCCATTGTCTCGAGTCTCTGGTCCACGGCAACAACAACAAAGAAATATGACAGAAACAAATAACAATTGTGCTGTTTTTGGAAGAGGGGAAAAAAGTGAGCGATTGTGGTGTGTCTCCACGTCAGCCATCATAAGGAAAGGGGGTGGGGGGGCGGAGAAACAAAGAAACATGTCATGGTCCTCGTTTGGAGTAAAACTTGAACCGCAGTCCCCAATATTGAAGAAAGCAAGGGGACTGTGTGATGTGGTGTGTGTGAATGTGTCTGTTCTTGGGTGGGTGGAGTGTGTGTGTGATAACTTCACTGTATGTCTGCACGCATTTACACATAAATATGAGCCAAGCTACAACAAAAAAAGCAGCAATTACACATTTTAATGGGCTTATGTTTGCATTACGTAAGACGAGACAGACAGAGACAGAAAATGTGTGCATGTCTTTAATTCTTATCCCCATAACTCAAGGCTCAACTAGTCTCCAATTTGAGATCAGTGCCTACTGTATATAGCATGCTTTTGCAAGATTGAAGCTCTGTAAGTTATCATTTATTCATAAGGACTAATTTAGGGTCAGGCCCTTTGGCTAACATAGCAGCATAGCACATGCAAGCATATTAATGTACTAATGAAACATGCTGTGTACGGCACTCAAATATAACATACATGACCATGTGGGAGAAGACGAACCTTCTCAGATTACAGGGTTTTACAGAACTGTTTAGAAACTAAGATAACTGTTGCTCACCAGATGAATCGAACTTGTTGTAGTAAAAGTAAATGAAAGTAGAAGTTACGTCTTTGTTTGTCTTACTGTTTGTCTTACTGTTTGTCTTACTGTTTGCTGAGTAAAACCCGGAAACTCCCTTAAAACATTGACTCATTTACTCAGAACACATATCCAGATAATTTAGTAAACCTGCTTCTTGGAACAGGCTCCAGGTCCACGTGATTTCCCAGCATCAACGCTGTTGATTTAGACCTGCAGCACTGAATGATAACCTTAAAGTTTTCCATTGAACCTTCCAGTCTGTGTACACAGAATGTAATAAGAGCCAAAGTCTCACAGTCACTATCAGATGCAAAATTATTGATGAGCCACACCTCTAATTGAATGAATGAAAACAGGCGAGTCTATGAACCTGAAGTGCACCACTGAATGTGACTTTCAGTTCTAAATGAAATATGTCTTCACTGTACACGATACATCTTGATTATTTTAATTATTGGTAATCCCGCACAGGATCATGGGCAAACACAATTAATAATATTTCCTTTCTGTTACTTTTCCTACGCTTATACATTTCTCTGAGAATAAAAACATGAACAGCGTTTGTTCAACTCTGGCTCAGTACAACCACACAGATTAGGTCCAACCCTGATATTTTAGCGAAAATACCAAAATATCAGATCCGACCTGGCGGTTGGGCAGTTATTGGCTTAACAGGGCAGAAATCCCAGATTTAGTTCCATGATCAGATTTCATGGCTGGTCAAACAGCCTTTTATAAACTGTAGTGAGCTTGTTTTTAATATTTTACACGTGGCTGCTGCAGTTTTTAACGACTGTGCTGTAAAGAGACATTTTCAGATATTTTCTACATCTTTCAGCCATCTGCAGTACCATCATTTTCTAGTTTTGTTTTCGCTTCCTGTTTAAAGTAGAATTGCACAAATTAACTCAGCATTTATTTCATTTTTTTCAACATCTTTTTAGAGAGCAGCCATATCGTTTGAATAAAACTATAGAATTTGTAAATCAGGGGGGTCAGGTTGTGTATGTACCGTGTGAGCTTATGCTGTGAGTGAAAAGCCAGATATAATGTGTATTCTGAGATAATAAGAGGTGCAAAATTAGTGCAAACATGCAGTGTGTGCCCAAAACAATATCAATTGTTTAGAGAGTAGCAAGCAATGCAGACATGAGGCCCATCCAGACAACCACAAACACACATTGACTGCCAGAATATGAAGCTAAGTCCAAGGCAGGTGCATGATGAACTGAGGGGAGACAAATACAACATATAGCAGCATGAATATGTCTGGAGTCCATCTAAAACTGCGCTGTATAAAGAAGTGAGTGCCATGTTGAACATCCTGGCCTATTTGCCAATCGTTCTCTTTGAAGACTGAGAAAACGAAAGTCGCAGAAAGAGCAAACACAGGACTTTCTCCCCTTAAACAGTCAGACTCAATCAGAGGAGTTATGAGTCATCACTCCACAGTTTACTGATGCCTGACAGTCCTGCTCACATCAGCCCACAGGGGTCTGTCACTTAGAGGCACTTCATCGTTCAACATTATCAGTCTCATTGACACTGACCTGCAAACACCGACTATTAAAGAACGCAGTGCAGGTACGCCTAGCAGAGCATGCACTTTAACATTATGACACATACAATGAACAAACCCACATTTACACACATATGTCAAGTAAAACCCCAGGGACTGGGGGAAGAGGTGTGCCAACACAAACACTTGCATTTCCTTTCTACTCCTCTTCTTATCTCCTTTCATCCCTCTCCCTTCTTTTCTCTCTTGTGTTTTTTTTTTTTTTTTCTTCTGGATTTTTCCAACTCCTGCTGACACAGCTGCAAGTCAGTCAGGTTGGACTCCCACTCTGATGATCCTCATCTGTATGTGGGTGTGTGTTTGTCCAAGTGATAGAAGCTGAAGAGATACAGCTTGCTAGAGAGAGAGACAAATTCCTCTCGATAGTGAAAGGCATTCAATCTGCCATTTGCTATGGACTCAAAGGAAAGTTCACTTTCCACAATAAGTCATTCATATCGAGTGTGTTATCAGAATCTGTGAAGCTCATTTCCCTGGAGTTTCCCAATATTAGAGACATAAATAACTTGAATCTTGTATCCTTTCAATCAGGTCCAGAGAACCAAAATAAAACATGACTCCTGGAAGTTGAAGGAAGTGCAGTAATAATAGAGCTGCGTGAATCACCAGATTTCCACCAATATTCCTCTCTTTCACGTGCCTTCTCAGAATTCTGATCACAACAGGAAGTCATAGCCGACAGTAAGTATTCCTCATATACATGTCTGTCTCATTGCAAATAGGATTATGAATTCTTGGACTTTTTCGAGCAAGATCAACGTTAACAGCGTAGGCACTGTAAAACTGCAGGTAAATTTGCACTCAGAGTGTTGACAA
This sequence comes from Seriola lalandi dorsalis, assembly GCF_002814215.2. Lineage (NCBI taxonomy): Eukaryota > Metazoa > Chordata > Actinopteri > Carangiformes > Carangidae > Seriola > Seriola lalandi. The sequence continues at coordinate 247,588 of NW_019524324.1, forward strand.
GTTGAGGATTAAGGTGTCAAGTAGGTAAATAAAGCCTGATACTTGATATATGCTGAGGAGTTTTGCTTTGTGTGTGTGTGTGTGTCACTCTGTGTGTTCTGGTTTGCATCACTCACTGAAATGGGGTTGTCTCTTCCTGGGGGCAATGAGACGAAACCAGAGAGGGCCCCTGTTTCCTGTTTATAGCGTCCTCTTTGCTGATGCTTTGTCCCTGGAGACAACACAGAAACCTTCAGCTGATAAAAGCAGCAGCAGAGGGGTTAAGAATAACAAAAAGGACAAACTGATTTGAAGGTACGATGGTGTGTTTTTTTACCACAGTTAATCTCTTACTAGTGATATCAGAACAGTAATCATGTAGCGCTATCTGTAAACATGGTGCTACTTGTCTAATAGCGGCTCTTAAAGAATTGCATGTCTGTTTTGATGAGTTCTCTTGATTACATATCTTTTCACCTGACAGCACGGCAAATCAATGAAACATTGATGGGATGGGGCGCAACAGGGAAAACCAGTGAAATGTGCCACTTTTTCATGAAATACACTCGTACTACTTCCTGCAGGGACAATTGTGTTCATATTTTTTAGAAGTTGTCGGTATGAAACAAAGAAGAGGAACCTCTGTGACTCAAAATGCAACAAGGGTCAATTAGTGCAAAGCTTCCACAACAAAATGACAGAAGACACTGAACAAAGCAGACTTGTGACCTTTGAAAAACAACCTGTGAGTGGGAGGTCTGAGCCAAAAGGCAGAGATGGAGGTCAAGCTCCATTTGCCATTATTTTAAGGGCATAAAGGTTTTGCCCCTGAGACCTGTGAAGACTGCTTGATAAATGATCGGTCGGTGCTGGATTTTGCATCAGCACACATGATTTGGGTAAGGAATCATCCATCCCTGGTAGAGTCGGTCCCACAATCATGACCAGAACATGAACGCTGGAAACTCCGAGAGTCAACATGTTTATCCCTGCAACCCATCATTTTAAAATATATTCATTTGTATTGATTTTAAGTTGGGCCTTATGTAATGGGACTATTAATTATATAAAATGTATAATATTAAACAATAGTTTGACATGATTTTTTTTTTCTAGTTAGCTGAGCTGCTCTACAATCTTTTGACGTAGCCAATGACAACTACAGGAGAAGAATCCCAACCTGTAATCCCTCAACTACATGATCTACACAATATGCTAAACAATTAAGCCACTAGCAGCTCAGAGCTCTGTGGATTTATCACTGCCCTCGAGGTTTGTCAAACCTCCCCTTTCTGTCAACAACTGTGCGTTGGGCAATGGTCCCTGTAATGGTCACATGAAGGGTGTCAGTGTGTCAGACGCTGGTGTCAAAAGCTGTTGTGTCCAGTTTAATGGAGGCTCCTTGATTTAATGACCATGTGACATTAGGCATGGGAGTACCCTGAGGTTATCCATGGCTGGAGCCAGACTGCGTCTGCCAATCTGGCCCTGTTTTTCCCACTCAGTCTAAGTCCTTATTGCTCACACTGTGGGTCACTCTTCTCTCTGCACCCCTCAGGGAAGCATGGACTGGTCCACAAACTGCTGATTAGGGGGTATTAAAACTTCCTGCAAGAGCTCTAGCAGATCAAAGAGTGGAAGATGGCGGGCAACTCAATCCAAAGACCCGGGCTAATCAATGTTAAATTCAGGATAAGACTCCAAGTTTCACCGTGGGCCAATAGCTGTAGACAATGTGATTTCAATTAAGGCTAATGCCACTGGGAAAATTCATTCTCTTTGAAACTCAACAGGGTTAAAAACTAAGACCACCTCTGTGACTGACAGCCATGAAACATGGGAGCTCACAATCTGCCAGAATCAGGGCGACATTTGCCAAAGAGCAGAAGAAAAGATCTGCGAGCACGGTGAGCTCTTGCAGAGTTGCACACAGAACTGACGAATGCACTATGAAAGCTCCTTTCTCTGTACCCACATGTTTGAGCTGAACAAGTTAACATGAAACATTTGTACGGGTGAGGACACATCTTTCAAGCGACTGTAAACTTGTCTTCCGCGGGCCACAATCTCATTTGTAGCAAACAGACATGCTCTCAATGGAACTAATGTCATAAAAAAATCTAAATTCAAATGGTGCGTTTGATAAATGGCCGTCATTTCAAATGAAACCCTCGTAAATGAAACAGTATGACATTAAAGAGTAGTATCTGTACCTTTGGCTTTGATCCTCATGGTTTCATGGTCATTTGAACACTGGTTAAATTACAACTCATTTCTTGGCACAGATGCTTTTAGCCCGTTACTGTCTTCACCAAAAAGGCAACAGGCACTTTGGCACCTGGGTGCAAAGCTTTTGGCGTGGCAGCAAGCTGCTGCACTCCAACCCTCATTAACTGGAGCAAAGTTTGGTGAGCACATGGCTGATCCAAACAGTTGCAAGCCTCCATTAATTAAAATCTGAACCGTGTTTAGCTACACCACGCGTTTCAAATTAAATTATAATGCTCACTTGCTGTCTTTATTGCCAAAAACCATTTGAGTATGCAGAGTTCTGCTCCAAATTATCTGTGAAAGTTTAAATCAATTACATGAAAGATCTCCTTGTGAGAGCCTAATTAGGAACAAACAAGTGATGAACGAACTGCACCACGTCACCACGCTTCATGTCTCTACAAGGTACGTCCACTTACTCTCATGTTTTGGGACAAGATAGGTGTTGACAACCACGTCCGACCACCTTGCTCTTCAAAAAGCCAGGCCACCACATAAGGTAAGAGTGAACCCATGCATGTCCCTACGGGCTGAAAACCCAACATGGTAAAAGAGCTGTGTCTCCTGTTGAGGGACAAGCACAAAGGAAGGCCAGACTTCCAGGCCTAAGGGGACAATAGCGCCTGTCACAGGGCAACTTACCCTCCTCAACACCTCTGCAACAGGACAGGTGGTGAGACTTCTGTCTTCCTGCTGGGGGACGAGGACAAATCGGAGAGAGGCATCGGACAGGAGAGAGACGGACAACATCCTCTTTCAATTGATTTCATCTAAGGGTGACTCACAACAGGAAAAGCTGTCGGACTTTGTTTAGCTTGTTGGCTAACTGTTGGATTTAGACTGAGTCTGCAAACCATCATCCCCTCGACGAACTTACTGCTTTGTTGTAGCTCATTACCTCGCACACAGGAGCCATACATCACCAGGCAACAGGAAAACATGTGGAAACCATTTTGATTTCACCTGGTCGCTCTGCTGTAGGGGTACAGTTGAGATGGAAGTGGCCTGTGTAGGATGTGGAGCACTCCATAATGCTACTAATGGGTGGTGTAGATCAATTCATGTAGAATAGCACCAAGTTTGTAGACGTGAGCTGCTCTGTCTTGAGAGAGAGAGCTTGTATCTTTCTCAGACTGAGGCGATTAGCCTGGATCTAAATCCACATCTGTTCTGTGCCAGCTGTTTGACAGATTCCTTTGGAGTGCATGGGAAGGCTGCTCGGCAGCGTCTTCCTTCTGTGATCAAGACCTTTGAAGTCTGTCTTGTTTCCAGTAAGCGCTGACTGTCCAGATTCATCCGTCATGACAGGGCTGAATGTTTTCAAACTTCTGGCAAAAGTAACAGGACAGGAAAAACACCCATCATGCTTTTCAGGTTCTTTGCAGAAGTGTACATCCTGAAGAAGTGTGAAATATGAACTGAAAGGTAAAATCTTACTGCGTCAAAACGAGCTTTGCCAGTTCCCAGCGATGAGATGATAATTTAGACGCTATTCAAACCACTAGCCAAACAAATTTAATTTAAAGGTACATTACACCCCAAATTGCCGTTTTAAGTTCATAATATTCATCCCCTGCAGGGTTGATTGCTGGCTTTGAGAGTCCGCACTCCTCTAAGAAAAACTGCATCTGTCTTTATCTTGAATGAGTACGTTGGTTGCACCACATTCAATTAATGACACGCTTTCACAGCAGGAAAAAAAAAAGAAAGAAAAATATCCAGACATCCATATTTAAACCTCTCACTCCCCCAACACAATCCACATTTCCACATTTCATCTGTAAGATCTGGATACTCTCAGTCAAATCTGGCTGAGAAATACAGCTTCTATGTCACATTATCACTGTCTAGTCCGACATATTCTGGTGAAACTATTATTATGAAGTTACTAAACCTTAAAGATGGACAATGAAGAGGGGAGAGGTTTGAGGATTTTCTTTAGACATTTTAACATTTGTTTCTGCTGAGAAAATAACCAAAGGTCTTATGATAGAGGATTGTAAAGCCCTTTGAGGCAAAGTTGTGATTTGGGTTAAATAAAAATAAAATTGACTTGACTTGTCACCATTAGAATCCATAGTAACTGACACAAATTACATTATGTTATGTATTTATTATGTTTTATGTCTGAGTATGTTTAAGTGTGTATTGAAAGGACTTTAACACCAAAAACTCACTGTCCTCATTTTCAGTCTTGTTCCAACAAACAGCTCAACTTTTACAGTGTTGAGTATTATTGCAGGTGGCAGAGCTGCCATCTAGACATGACAACTTCTCTACTCGTCCAGCTGAAAGACACTGACCCACATACAAAAACTAATCCCCTACTTTCCAGTGTTTGTTTTCATAGCAATCCTGAATGTGTTGTTTATGTGGACACCTTTTGGCTGACTGACCTCTCAAGTCTCGACTGCAGCGCGCTTTTCTTTTCATAATACCAGCTCCTTCTCTGGCGAGGCCCTTCCACGTCTGGTATTGTTTCAACACAGGAAAGATGTTCAGCCAAAGGCTATGAATCCCTGAGCCAACTGAAAATACCCAGAGAATGTCTCCCTATGAGATGAGATAGCCATGTTTCTCTCTACTTAGACAAATATTGATCTTTAATATTAGAAAATACAACATTCCTGCCTTTATCATCATACACTTTGGATTTCCTTCATAAAATGATTGTCCTCTTCAGCAAACAACAAAATAGAACTGTGAGCTGTCCGGAGAGATGTCAGCAGCTGGCTCCGATCCACCACACAGGGCTTCACACCTCGCTGGGATTTGGCTGCGGCCCAGACATCAAACAAACCTGTGACACGCTGGACTGTAAACAAAACAAGGCTTCACGTACATTCAAACAACTGCGGCGCTAACTCGACAGTTCTGACATGTTCACAACTTTGCGAACATCTTTCTCCCTTTTTGTTGTTTCTCTTTCCGTCTTCTTCTCTGAGAAAGATTGTGAGCACTGACGCAACACAATGCAGGGCCATGCTGTTCCTGCACCAGATGTAAACTCCAAACAAAAGGCGTCGTAACTGGGGGAGAGGGGTAAAGGTCAGCATGGAGGGCAAAATAAACAGAGGAGGGCCCACCAGTGTGAGCATGTTTAAGTCAACCAGGTACGGGCCTAAAGTCACTGCCCTCATGTAGAAATCAGAAGAGCAGGACGCGATCACTGTTTGACGTAGGTTTAGATTTTGTTTTTTTAAACCTACATCTGCTGGATCCTAAATGATGAGCTTTTGGGAAAATAAAGATTCAGAGCTAAGTGATGCAGCAACGATGGAAATAAAAAGGCTAGAAAGTCAAACCTTTCTCCTGAAAACGACATCCATACACGATACAACTCATTTGCGAAATATCTTTTTCAGGAAACACACCATCTGGATTATTTTTTATTTTAACAATACCCTGATGAAAAAAACAGTCATTACAAAACTCTCATCACATTTTATATTTTTAGCTTTCTGTGGAACGAGTCAACCAATTCACTCCAGACGGAAATATCTAAATAGATTGTTACAGATATTCCTGTTCCCCAGGGTAAGGGTAGAAGCCTACAAAACTAAAAACATTCCCATCAGCCTCAGATGTGCTTTGTGTTCTGTGCTAATCAGCAAATGTTAGCATGCTAATATGTTAAACTAAAATGCTGAACATGGTAAATTTTATATCTGCCAAACATCAGAATGTTAGCATTGCCATTGTGAGCATGTTAGCATGCTGGTGTTAGCATTCAACTCAAAGCACTGTGGTCTCACTGAACTGGTAGCATGGCTGTGAACTCTGCAGTATCTGTTCCTGCTTACCAAAAGCATGATGAACATTTTCATGGTTAGGTAACTCAAAGTACTTGGATAACATTGGAGGAAGATTGTTGTCTTGATTAAAATACCAAAAAAAGTCAAAGCTTTTTTGAAGCATGAGATGGGACACATTGATTGTTTTGAGTATTTAACCAAAACCATGATCTTCCCCTCACCAAGAAAGGGTTTTAGTTGCTGAACTTAACAAAGTGCGGGACGAAAGAATTAAATCCCAGTCTACTGTCAGACATGCTTTCCATACTCATCTATCCACTGTGACCTTTTCCTACCTACAAGTTGGAAAAACATAACTTAATCCACGTAGCAATTATATTTGCTCCAGCACAAATCTGGCACAGAAAATTTGTAGTATGTAAACATACTTTGTGGGAAAGACAGGCAGGAAAATGGTGGCAATAAGAAAAGCCAGAAACAATTGCCACAGTACATTGCCTATGATAAATCACCGTCAGAAAGAAGACTGAGAGAGATACTTAGCAGGAAGGGCCAAGCACAATATCCTCCCAAGAAAAACCTGGGCCAGTGAGAGATAATGATGCGTTCCGAGAAAAAAAACTCTCCCCATTTACCTGCATTCAGAATCAAACCCAAGAAGCATTTTCTATTCAAAGACAAATGGGCCCCATCAAGTTTGAGTGATACTGCAACAAGTGAAGGTGCCCCAGGCCCCCTATAGCTGAACTTAACCTACAGAGGACAAAGTGCGACTACATCAATGGCTACCTCAGATGATTACCTCTGTGGCTCCAAATAGCCACCACATGGCTCACAAGGCCGTCATCAGCCACATAGATGCCAGCAAATGGTCCAAGATGGGCCGGGGCAGGAAGCCGGCCACAGTGCGGCTTCCTCCCTTTGAAGTGTTATTAATCCTCAAGCATGTCTCTGTATGTGTGTGTGTGTGCTCTGGTACTTTTAGCTTTGTGAGGACAAGTCTGAAGTTAGGGAGAGTGAGGACTTTTTTTTTTTTGAAGGAGAAGACATTTCGACCTGTCATCATTTTTTCAAAGGACAGCTGAGAAGTTGATGAGTTTACCAAAATTACAACAACGTATATTTTCTCATTCACCTATTCTAGTGGTATCTAGCCAAACAGAGAGTTTTGTTTTAATACATATATAATTGTGACCATGTATGTTTGTGAATTTTTTATTTTAAAAAGGCTTTTACGCTTCATGGAAAGACAGAAAGTTACAAAACTCTGACAACCTCATTTCTAATATTTGCCTCTTTTTTCATGGGTGTCCAGTTTCCCCGTGTTCGATAATCTGTGTAAACGGGAGCCGCAAAGAGGGGCCATGAGGAAACTAGTTCAGAGAGAGCTGGCTTATGGAAAGATGTGGAGGTATTTGAATAAGAAGATGTAAAACGTATTTAAACTGGACATGGCTCTGCCCACCAATCCCTTAAAATGTGCTGGAGTCTTTATAACTGGCTGCAGCTGATGCTTTTATAAGCCATGTCACCAAGATATTAGGATTTTAGCAAATGTGATCTGTAAATATAAACTGAAGGGTCTTCTCTCCTGTTGAGTTATGTAAAACAAAAAATCTTTCACTGCATTAAAACAGTTTCAATCTGTTACAACTAAAATAAACGTGTTGAAATAATTTTAAATTTTTTATTGATTTTAGAGCACTGCTGTGTCTTAATATGTCCATTCCTAAAACAATTTTAAAATCCAATACATAATGATCAGTGGTCACCAATTGAAGATTTGTTGGGGATAGTTCGTAATGCATAATGATGAGAAAAAATACAATATACTTTTCATGTCATTTAACATTTGAATTTAATTTTAAAAAAAGTTTATTTATGTTGGAAACATTGAAATGATCTTGCTGCACTTGTTTTCGTGAAACAAGCTCAATAATAGAAATTATTGATGAAATAGATTTTTTTAAACACTTCTGACAGTGAGGGGGTGGAGTTGATATCAACCAACATCACCTAGTTTAAAGATTTAAGTCCGTGTGGATCCTGGATGTAACCCGGTAGTGTCCCTCGCCCTCTCAGGACGTGATCTTTCATAGCTTTTACAGGATTATCGCCCGGAGTTAACAGGGTCTTAAACAGCTGACTGGCACCAGGAACTGCGCTAGGAATTAGCCACCTGCTACACGGATGATCTGCAACCACCTAGCAGCAGAGGGGGAGACTCTACAGAACCTCTACGCAGGAAATGGCCTCCTGGGGGCAAAGATGGCGTCAAACAAGGTTGAGGTCGCTCGCCACCTCGCACACAGCGCTCAGCAGGAAGTGTGGCTTCCTCAAATCGGGGCTGTGAGTGCAGAGGTCAGGGTGACGGGATCAGCAGATCGCGTTACGCCCCCAGATGTGGCAGAGGACAGACCATGGCTCCACTTTGGAGGTGTCCTAAATGTAGCGTGAGTGTCTGCTCAAGCTTCGCTCTGGAGAAACGAGAACTTCTATTCTGAGAAATGTCATTCCTCTATTGAGTGTATTGATCTCTTTTCTAAACCTGGGTTCTTTCAAGGCTTTTTTTGAGCGTGCTTGCTATTTTTAAGCTTCACATTTACACACTCTGTTACCTTGAAACATCAGTTTAACACTCTTCCTGTGACCTTCCGAGCTGCCTCTCTGGAGCAGTTATGGTCTGTTAAGTGTGAACTGTTCCTCCAGGGAAACACAACAGAAGACGGACATGCGAGTGTGCCTGTTCGTATGATGTATGCCCTGTGTACGGATCATGTGAACCTCAGCATGGCTCGTGTTTATATTCTCAGTAAAATATTTCCAGTGGCTCTCGGTGTGCTGTGCTTCCTCACTGACCTGTCTGCCCTGTCAAGAGTGATGAGCTTGGGAATGAGAAACAGGTGTGTGTGAAATATGTGGATCACTCCTTTATCCCCCCCCCCCCCCCGACCTTTCTGAGCCAGTCGTGTTGAGCTGCGTTTTATGACGAAAAGGGGGGTTAAGGGAGGAGGGTGAAAAGAGAGGGAGAGAGGACAATCACAGATAAAGAGAAACACAGAGCTGTAAAAAAAAAAAGCTGTTTATTCTGTGATTAAACATCCAACTTTCTGCCAGTCAAGTGTTCAGCATCGTGGTTCAGAGCAAATAACAAAAGCATCAAAAAAGTCACAGTGAAAAGAGCCGACAGGAGCCTTGTGAAGAGTTTATCATCTCCATGGATCCATCATTTTCTGGTGTTATTTTAGTAAACATGTGACTTTATCAGCATCAAAGGTTAAAACATCTAAAGCTGCTCAGATTGTGAGTGATTTGTGGTAATTGTGAGGCTCTTAGAGCTAAAAGTCCACTAAGATAATGTGTGAACTGTTTAAGATCTTTTAATCAACAACAGGAGAACAATACTGATTAAAGCACAGTCAATCAATCAATCAATCAATGCTTGATTGACAAGGAGCTCAACCTATCAAGTACTTTCAAACTGCTCAGCAGGGTTGGCAGTAATTAAGAGATTTTAGAATATAATTAATCAGCTAGCCCAATGAGATCATTTTTAGACATGGTGGTTCAGTATCAATTGTTCAGTCTATCACGTTGAAATCTCAACAACTATTGGACGGACTGCCACAACATTTGGTACAGATAATATTGGTGCCCACAGGATGAATCCTACTGACTTTGGTAATCTCCTGATTATTCATCTGGTACCACAAAGACAAAATTAGACATTCCTACTACTTTGGTGGACCTTTCCTCTAGCGCCACCTTGTTTTGTGTGAAATATCTCAACGGCTACTGGATTATTTGCCAAAGAATTTCTTTCATGGCCCCCACAGGATGAATCGTAATCACCTGACTTTTCATGATGCCACCATCAGATCACAATTTTAATTTGTCAAATATTTTGTTTGATGACCAAATACCCGCACAAACTGCCAATGTTAGCATGCTAACACGCTAAACCAATGTGGCGAGCATGGCAAACACGCTACCTGCTGAAAATTAGCACACTAGTAATGTCATTGGAGCATGTTAGCATGCTGATGCAATTCTTGTTTTTAAAGAGAATCAGCTGTTATTAAAGGGACTTTAATAACAGCTGATTAATCAAAGCACATAGGCCTATTTATTATTATTGATAACTTATTTACTAACAATCAATAGAGTCATAGGTACAACTTTAAAGAGTCTGCTCTGTTAGAAAGTGAATCTGATTACTACTTCAACTTTCCAGCACATATTTTCAAGATAACCTAATAGGCTATAAGGAATGCTAGCAATATGTTACTTATTTGATTAAACTTTCACTGACACTAGTAGGTTTCTATAAAAAATTAAGAAGCTAAATGACTTGTTATGATGTTGCATTTGTCATTGTAGTCTTTCCCCTAATCCACAGCCCCCCTACAGCTCCACTCAGCTCCCTGCAGGCGACACAGGAGTCAGTTTACACAACCTTATACCTGCCCACCCCCCTCCGCCGTAGGGAGGTCGGGGCTCCCTCCTCACTGCTGCTGCCGTGCAGCGGAGCGTCAGTGTGCCAGCAGTCCGCGCAGAGCGCAGAGCGCAGCGCCACGCTGAACCCGACCGTCTGTCACACGGAGGATCTCCACACCTTCACTGGATTTGAAAGACAACAAGAGTGGATAAACTGAGCGAATAAGGTGAGCACGCGCAGGGCTGTCATTTTTAATAGTTGAGTTATTAGGAGCTGCGTGAGTCCAGATTGATTTGTGACATTTACTTGTGAAGTTTACCGGAGCTGTTTGGGTGGATTCGGGTATGAGCTGATAGATCCGATCAGTGTTCTTGTTTTTCACTTTTCCTCCGTTCTGTTTTTATAAAGTGGCAGCGCTATTTTACCGCTTTACACGAGTGACACATTGGCAGTGTGAGTGATCACGTATTGACTGGACCTCATGTGAACTGTTCAGTTAAAATGATTTTTGTACTGGCTGACATATAACCAGTAGCCACGTTAACTAAAGATTACTGTGCTGTGGTGCTGATTTTGCCACTCTTAATAGTGGGTTATGCGGTTTAAAATCACTATATTACTGTCATTAGTTTATTCCTAGAGTGGACAAGTCTCCACCTTATGGAATAGTACTTGTCTGTCAGTTTAAAATTTACTACGGGATTACTTCAGTTTGTCTTCTTAAGAGTTGTGCTTGAGATCTTTATGGTCTGTTTATGGCCGATGCCCTATAAGGCAAACTCTCCGTGGCAGTGTGTGTGTGTGTGTGTGTGTGATGGATGTCATGCTGTACACCACAGACCAGGCTTTTGGATCCCAAAACATTTTTTTTGAGAAGCTGACAAATGGAGCAATTCATAAATCATCTGCCATGTAAACCTATATGTGGACTCACAGGTTTAACTCAGCCTTGAAGTCCAGTCGGTAAAAAGCTGCACAGCATGGACAGAGTGGCAAAGAGAGAGAGAGAGAGAAAAAGAGAAAGAGAGAGACATGGTTGACCACTGTGCTCTGATTAAAGCAGATAGTTGACCTGGGGATTGCAGGTTTATCCCATCTTAACTCTGCCCAGCTTTAAATATTTACATCTGGATGAAATCAGGGGAACGGCACAAATGAGGCTCTGGCTTCCAAACATCTAATCAGGGAAGAAATGTTTTTGTAATCTTAAATTAAATCAAGCATTTTCCTACCAATCAGTTCAATTATGACCAGTACATGTCTGGTTTTGTGGACAGTCGTACTAATAAAAACAAATATATAAATGCCAGGACAGTGTTACCTGAGAACACTTTGGGAAGAACAAAAGTAAGTTGGGGAGGGTCATTATGCAATCCATCCACTCTAAAGCTGAAATGACCGTAATGGCTGTCTCTTCCAAGGGGGCAATCACATGCCCTCAGGGTCAACTCCACCTTGACCCACCTCTATCCCTCCCAGCCCCCCCTCCCATAACTCTCTGCTGATACATTCAAGGCTCACGCATCCTGAGTTGGTTTGGTCAGCGTGGGGTCAGGCGCATAAACAACTTAGCAGCCAGACTAAACAGACCACACATGTCCTCTAAACACATTCACCCTCAGATTCATAGGTGAGCACGTGTTGGTTTGGACCGTGTGCAGCAGCAGGAGGTTTAATTCATGCTTTTTGATGCAGACTGTGAACTGGCAGTGACGCTTGCTTCACTCTTGCTTTCCAGAGGGAGAGGTAATCTGTTCAGTTCCCTGCATAAGAAATGACAACGAAAGGAAGGTAAACTAATTTAGTAGGATTTACAGATGAGTTTGCCCATTTTTCTGAGCACTTTAGGGATTTAGATATTAATTTAATTACTGTAATATAAAGTAATTGTTTTTTACATAGTTTTTGGTGTAATCACCCTCAAGGCTTTTATTAAAATGAATGGAGGGTTACGCATGATGCATTATGAATTGTTAGGAGGTAGATTTAAGCTGGTCTCCTCCCCACCTTTCTTAGATTCAGTTTTGTGTTTCTTTGAAGTTGAATCCTTCAAATCTGACCTGGCTTGCATCCTTGCATAAAAGCTACAGTGAGTCATAGATCATTCAAAACACCCACAGCCACAACACCAATCCTTCATACTGCGCACTTTCAAACACAGGATACAAACGCCTCTCCAACCAACCCGAATACCTACCTGCAAAATTACAGTGCGAAGCTGTCGTAAACAGTCCCTCTTTTTGCTCCCCTGATTCATGTGGCAGCGTGCTAATTTTCCAGCTGTAATACGGCTGCATCTATGTTTGATGCTGATCCCAGCAGAGCAGACGAGAATGCCTCCTCCTGTTACAGAGCACAGCGCCCAGGGGTGCAGAGCAGAGCAGAGCAGAGAGTCTCCGTCTGGGGTGTTGACAGGAGGCCTGACATCATTAATATGACTAAATGGAATGTAATGTAGGTCTTTGCCTTCCTGCATGGCTTATAGCACCAGCAGTGATTTTGATGGTGATGGTGTTGTTGGTGGTGCAACACTTCAGAACGCGAGGTTGCAGACAGCGCCTGCAGAATCATGTTGACTTTATGACTTCTGAGACAGTTTGGTTTTATGTACTAAAGTTAGTCACACGTATTCACGCACTCACCGCACTGTAGCCATTTAAACAGAAGCCAAGAAGCCACCGTATCATTGACCTGTGCATGTTCTAGCACATGTCAAAGCGTTGAATATCTTATGGTATATAATAGTACACCAGGATTTCTCTTAGTCTTTTATTTTCCAATTTTCTCCCCCTTTTTGTATTTTCTTGACACTGTTTTTCTGGGGCTCCAAAATACATATAATCTGATTGGTTTGAACCACATCAGTTCTGACTGCGGAGAACAAGCGGAAGCCGCAGGATATTTCATGGTTTTAGTTCACAATGGGCCAATCATGTGTTTCTTATCACTTAAAGTTCAGCCGTACCACAGTCACATTCAAAGCATGGTTTTGCTTTCCTGCAGAGCGCCGCCTGTACAAACAACACTTTTTTTTAAGAGGGACATCAAACATTTGTTCGGTTTAATCACCATTTTGTTGCATGGTTGCATGTAAAGACCCCCAAGTTATGGCGGGAAGCTTGAGTTTCTAATTAGAGGGGAAAATGTACCCTGCTAATGACATCATCTTACCCCCTGGCACTGTGCTGAAGGACTGTGTGTGTGTGTGTGTGTGTGTGTGTGTGTGTGTTGCTGAACAGCAGCTGGTTTTAGATATTTGACGTTCACAAGAGTGTGAGACTTCAAACACTCCGTCGGGCTTATAATTTAGCTTTATTGCTCCTTGTCACCTTGTTTGGGCCATTGTGCTGCCGGTCTCCGCCACTTTCTCATCGACTGTTTTCAGGAAGAGCAGTTTGAAAAAGAGGAATAACTTGTCAAAAAGTCCCAGCTTCTCAACTACATCCAGCACCAAAACAACAGATTCAGACAGGCACCCTATGATACAGTAATACCCACTTTTACACAGGGACTGCTGGCTGAAACGAGAAGTAAAACCTAACATTTACATACCAAGCCAGTATTTCTTCTGTTTTGTTTTGAGTGTGGGATCAGATTCACTGAAGTGATAATTTGATGAGCAAACATATTTTACAAAACGCACGAGCCTATGTAGCTTTCTGCACTGAAATATTTATCTGTTGGCTTATCCTTATTGGAAGATTTACTATGCTGCACTCACAATTTGCACCAAATGTTCATATTTATCTCTGGATCCACAACAGATAGGATCATTATCTCAATCAGCCTCGTCATTCTCTGAGGTCTGAGTCAGTTTCTGCTGTTACATCACTTCCATCTCCATGGGCTCATAACTCAATCCATAATTCATCCTGGGCAATGGAATCATGAAACATGATCTGACAGATCTCCATCTTCCGACAGTCCCCTGTGTGTGGGTGACAGCTGTGAGAGCAGCCCTTCTCCCCATTGCTCTCACATCCCTGTAATTGTTCACAGTCCGACCGGGCGCCTCTGTAGCTTTGCCACATCCCATCACACTCAACCATGCCGCGCTGTGTCCACTCGACCATGAGGAAGACGACACAGGGCCGGACGTCCCCCTCGACACAGGAGGAGACCATCGATGCAGCTCCACAGACTCTTCCGGGCTCCTCCAGATGTTTTCTGATTCTGACAGGAGCGAGGCAGGAGGGGAGGGAGGGGGAGGAGGAGAAGGGGGACAAACGAAGGGGTCTCTTTCCGCGGCACTCGGGGGGCTGTTTGCGGAGAAGCAGGTCGGTTGATCGGTAATGAGAGAAGACAGCTGGCAGGTTCAGCGGAGGTTAACAGCTAAGCTTAGATGGCAGCGAGGAAACACAGAGGAGCTTAGTCGAGGGTCTTTGTGTGAGAGATTTCTGGACGGTTCTTTTCATGCAGTTTTACATTTTTGCGGAGAAGTCATGATTTGTTTGAGGCTTTGATTTGGGAGAGTTGCAAAAGATCAGTGTTGTGTTTTGATTTGTGGCATCTCTCAATGAAAGCGCAGGACTCCTCCGACATTTTCTTGGTATTGTATATCTGTTTTTGTTCCTGCTGATGTTTCTGGTTTGAAATGGGCAAGACTCAGTTGTAAGAGATTCAGAGATTAGTTGAGTTTGTGACTGTAAAACTTCCAATAAATAGTATGTGGGGACTTTTTTCTCCCAAATTTGACCTATTTAGTCATGAATATATATTTTGATGGAGAAATACTAAAGATCTAAAACCAAGCTTTCAGGTAGCTAAAACAGCTAAAAACAATCTCTTTAAAAAATGAAGACGTAGGTTTGGCTGATGCATCCAGTAAACAAACTGCTGCCACTGCAAGAAGTGTAAGTTGAGCATTTTATTTCATCACAAATTGTAGTCTATGTACTTGGTGAAAATGCAAAGCATTGTTCAGCTTTGCAGATGGTAAATCAATGTTGGCACATTTAAAGTGGTGGGGAGTGTGTAGTAATACAGTAGGGAGGGGAGGGGGGTTGGGTGCAGTTTGGCACCACAGTCACAGATGACCCAGTGTTTGGGGACACAGCACAGCTGGAGCAGCTTTAAGCCCCAACCAACCCCAAACAGCCCTGTCACAAGTCCTCACAAGTTAGTGTGAACCTTATGCTGCAAACATCAGCAGCATGTGTTTGGAATAATGTAATAATACTGTCTCTGTGAGAAGAGGGAGAGGTTATACAGATGTGACACTAATGTTTTTACTACTAATTATGAATTCTCTTTAGTCTTTCTGGGAGTTCTGTGCCAAGTTCCTCTCTGTTCATACTGTTCCCCCTGCTTTCCAAATACTGAGTATCACCCAAATCTCCTGTCTGTGGTCCAGCTTTTCGTTCATTTCATTCTTCGTTCCCGATCCTAAAACTAAATCTACAAGTAGTGGATTCCGCTCTCTGCTTCTTTTATCCATCACTGTAGAGTGGCTTTTTATAGCTGTGTTGATGTCTCCGTCATTTTAAATGCAGGTACGCAGGTGTATAATTTAACACTACTGACTGTGTTTTGACATTTTAGTTACTCGGTGCAACTCTAACCACCACCGTCCACTGAAGCGTCTTTTATCACTTTGTTGAAGCAGACATATGCCTGGCAGAGTGAAAAATGTGCCGACTTGGTGAAATAAAACATCTGGCAGCTCGCCAGACCGAGCTGTCTCTCGGAGCATTCACACCAGCTGAGAGCTTAATGAGGGTTCACAGTGCGAGAACAGGCCTTCATAATTTAAGACTCTGAGAGACTGAGGGATGTGTCCAGATTCATGCGTCTGTACCATACTGTATAAACAGCCTCAGGACAGGCCTTTTTCTTTTTTTCTTTTTTTTTTTTCAGTGGGGGGATCTGTGTTACCCTGAGTTGCATCGTGCATTCCCAGTCCACAGCGGGGCTGCAGAAACTCAGTAGGTCACTGTGGTTTGTACTGCTGGTCACATAAGCCAGGCTGGCATGTTGAGGCAGCAGCAGCAACAGCGGTCATAATTTACAAAACTACGCCGTCCAGAGCTGGGATGTCTGCCTGATGTAGCCCAGATCTGGACGCTTGGTGTTTAAACCCGACTCTCTTTCTCTTGCATACACCCTTCTTTCACCACAAAGTCTCCTCCCACACACACACACACACACACACACACACACACACACACAGATCCACACTGGATGAAACACTGCACACTATGACCAGTCTCTTTTTTTGACCAAATGTTTCTCTAGTATTGTCTTCTAGCAAGTCCAAAAAACAGCACGTGAAATACTTGAATTTCAACCATCGCATTGAAAAGTTTAAAACAGAATTGTTAGCAATGAAAAATCTATCAATAATTTGATCAACTGATCAAGTGTTTATTGCATCAAATGTCAGAAACTAGCAAAAAATGTCCATCACAATTTCCCAAGTTGATGTCTTCAAATAGCTTATTTTGTCTGAACAGTAACAGATTCAGGACTAAGACAAAACAGCAAAAATTCACATTTTAAGTTTTAAGAATTTTGGCACCTTACTAAGAATATGATTAATCTATTATCAAATATTTGCCAGTTAATTATCTGTAGATTGAATAAACTTTATCAGAACATTATTTTAGCTTCGTTAATATGAAAGACTAAACCTTTTTTGGCGTAGCACATGTGAGTGAGCAGCTTTCATTGGAATGGATGTGTTGCCACTTTAGGCCACATTTTGAATTGTTTAATAGACCCATGCTGGGAAACAGTGCGCAACAAGAGATCTTGAAAAATGTCTTCTGACTGAAGACTAAAGCGTTTTGGTTAATAGTACTGTGATGCTTGTAATGTCCAATCACTAACTGGTTATTCCTCACAGAATAAACAATAAGAACCACTTATTAACCGATCACAAATGTGACAAATAAATGGACTAGGAGAGAAAAGGAGCAGCCCTACTGCACACACACACACACACACACACACACACACACACACACACACACACACACACACACACATACAAATGATCTCCCTTCAGTGTCTTGCTGGATCGTTGGCTTCATTATCTCTGTGTTTGGCTTTAGTTATACAATTTTCTCACAGTTCTGAACATCCAGGTATCGTCTCCGTCATGGTGGCTGTCAC
>NW_019524324.1:265163-292391 GCF_002814215.2 Seriola lalandi dorsalis
TCTGTACCATACTGTATAAACAGCCTCAGGACAGGCCTTTTTCTTTTTTTCTTTTTTTTTTTTCAGTGGGGGGATCTGTGTTACCCTGAGTTGCATCGTGCATTCCCAGTCCACAGCGGGGCTGCAGAAACTCAGTAGGTCACTGTGGTTTGTACTGCTGGTCACATAAGCCAGGCTGGCATGTTGAGGCAGCAGCAGCAACAGCGGTCATAATTTACAAAACTACGCCGTCCAGAGCTGGGATGTCTGCCTGATGTAGCCCAGATCTGGACGCTTGGTGTTTAAACCCGACTCTCTTTCTCTTGCATACACCCTTCTTTCACCACAAAGTCTCCTCCCACACACACACACACACACACACACACACACACACACACAGATCCACACTGGATGAAACACTGCACACTATGACCAGTCTCTTTTTTTGACCAAATGTTTCTCTAGTATTGTCTTCTAGCAAGTCCAAAAAACAGCACGTGAAATACTTGAATTTCAACCATCGCATTGAAAAGTTTAAAACAGAATTGTCAGCAAAGACTAAAGCGT
This sequence comes from Seriola lalandi dorsalis, assembly GCF_002814215.2. Lineage (NCBI taxonomy): Eukaryota > Metazoa > Chordata > Actinopteri > Carangiformes > Carangidae > Seriola > Seriola lalandi. The sequence goes on from NW_019524324.1 coordinate 265,710, forward strand.
TTTGGTTAATAGTACTGTGATGCTTGTAATGTCCAATCACTAACTGGTTATTCCTCACAGAATAAACAATAAGAACCACTTATTAACCGATCACAAATGTGACAAATAAATGGACTAGGAGAGAAGGTGGAGCAGCCCTACTGCACACACACACACACACACACACACACACACACACACACACATACAAATGATCTCCCTTCAGTGTCTTGCTGGATCGTTGGCTTCATTATCTCTGTGTTTGGCTTTAGTTATACAATTTTCTCACAGTTCTGAACATCCAGGTATCGTCTCCGTCATGGTGGCTGTCACCTCCAAGTGTATGAGTGTTAACCCTTCAATAGTTCACTCATCGACAGTGAGGTATTGCAGGCGGGCTTAACATTCCTGGACTTGGAGGCTGGTTCGAGGTGTCTCTCTTTTACAGATCTGTTACAGAGTGGATTCTTAAGTTTCCTGCTGCAGTGCACCTGGTGGATCTGATCATCTCATTTCAAAATTTAAGCTGAAGTTGGAACTAACATGATAATCATCATGATCTAAAAACTGACTTTAAGATAGTTTATTTAGTTTTGGACTGTTTGAGTCCACACTCTCATAAGCAAAGATTGTTTGCAGTTGTTTTTTGCTTTAAAAAAAAACAAAAAACTTTTGTTAAAAAAGTAAATAGCAACTGATAAAACTTTATAGGTCAGTGCTGTTCGGTTATCAGCTGCAGCAGCTCTCTTCCTGAGCTCTTAGCTGAGAAGAAAAAGGAACTAGACCAGCCTCTTGATAAAAGCAAGCAAGAATAAAAGTGATCGTGTTATCTCACTAGACTTTATCTGTGTTAGCACTGCATGGGTGTTTCAGTGCTGATAAAGACCTGACCTGCATTATAATGGCTGTTGTAGATGGACTAAATCACATCATGATAATTGTTTTGATTATTTTCTCAGTTAATTGGATTGTAACAGGGGTTTTGCTATTAGTTGTGTTGGTAACTTAGTTTCAACAATTTTTACTTTAATGTTTTGTTATTTTTATATCTATATATATATATATATATATATATATATATATATTTATATCAACTAATTGGCTAATAATCTTTTATTAGCCAGCTTATGAGCTTTTGGTCTGACTTACTCTGTGTTTTTGGTCATTTTAAGTAGAATGTATTTGCTGCTTTTGTCGACGTCACTCATTTCACTCTTGACCTTCATCTTTAGCTAATATTGACATGTACTCACACGTACACTCAGCACGTCCCTGAGTGGTACGGCACATATCTTATCACTGTCCTCTAAAAGTCTGCACAGACCTGGCTGCTTTGGTTTGTGGCTCCAGTCCTCAGCTGTCCCTGCGATCATTTGCTTTGAATGACAAAAGGAGCCCATCTTGTCCATTTTACGGTTTGGGTGGAGATCTATTCAAGTCGGGGGGTGGTGGAGTCCCTTAAGTCGTCCCAGGTGGCCCACTGCTGCGCCACATGAATGTGGAGAAAGCTCCAAGGTAGCCTCTAACCGTAGATCAAGCAGCTAATGGTGCTGAAGGCCTCACAATGGTGATAGGATTTACAATTCGCTACCAGGCTTTGTCTTTGAGGGGACAGTAGTCTATGTGTCCCGTGGCTGCAGCTCTTACATTTTATTGTCATCATGTTATTTGTCCTTTTCCCTCCCTGACTAATGAGCCAGAGGAACCAGGTCAAGATTTATCTGTAGACCTGGACGAGGACCATTGTTGTCGAACCATTAATAATGCAAAAGAAGGCCGGTTCCTCTTTGTTCAGGGGATAGAAGAAGACACCTCCTTTTTCTTCGCCCAGCCCCCTAAGAGACTTCTTGAGGTCTGTGTCTGTGCTGGAACCGGACAAAAAGTCATGAATCGTGGCTCATTAGTGGCAGATGCTTTGTATTCACACTGTAGAGAATCGATGTGTACAGATGCTTCGTCCTGACACCTTTGAATGAGCTTCGGTTAACGTTTGAACATTCAGACATTGCAGTCCATTAGTGATGATTGTTAGTCGGTGTCGTCCTTAATAGTGGTGCCAGATGTTAGTATGTAGAAAGCGAGAAATGCAAGATGACAGAGAGAGAGAGAGGACAGACGTTAAAGATGGCCAGTTGGTTCCTTGATGGCAGCAGATGCATCTCCTCTGTCCAAAGATTAATGTGACAGGTAAACGTGCTGAATGCATTCCCCAGAGCTTCAAAGATGGTCTTTGTGAATTTAGTAACCTCTTATCTTGTGTTTACCTCAGTGAATACATCATTCGCAGTGGAACTTCCTTTAACCTGATCCAAGGCGAGCTGGACTTTCTTCGAATATGTCCAGATGAAGTTCTTCTGTCCTGAAGCAAACAAGTACTTCCTGGATCCCCCCCCCCCAGTAAAATAAGCAGAACTCTCAGATATGCGATACGTGACGTTATAATCAATAACAAAACTTGAACACGACCTGCATGTTCTCACATGGGTCAAACGCAAGTAGCCCCAAACAATGTTGTTGATTAAAAGAAAAATTGAAGTACATGGTCCCTTCCCATGACAGGTCTGTGTCAGGGCTGTCTGAGCATCTTGATGTAGCATGACACAAAACATCTGGTTCCTCTTTAGCTGTATGGGGGCGCCTTGTTAAGCCTCCCCCTGCAGGCTGGGCCATCCGCTTCACAGAGAGGACACGGGGGTGGGAAGAAAGGAGGAGAGCGGCCAGAGAGACAGACAGAGGAGTTTTATTAAAGAACAGAGAGATGGAAGGTGTGTGAGAGGGGTCACAGACTTCACATAGAGATCTGGGAAACCTAGAGTTGGTTACTCTTTGCATTTTGGTGACATTTTTGGTGCTTTTGGCCTTAATGTCCCAGAGATCACTTTAGGAATTAGATGTTTGCCGGTTTCACTAGTTTCTTTGAAAGTTTACCCATGTTAATGTTAACTAGTTGATCATGTTGTACATGCTGTACACAATAGCCAGAGACCGGCCATGAATGCTTATTGTAATAAGGTTCACGTCAAGCCAGTTAGAAAAGCAGCAGTCTGCTTCTGAGGGAACTTCTTGAAACATAAAATGCGACAAACGCGGCCATTTCACGCAGCGACTGGCTGGAAGTGCAGAGGTGAGAAAGTATCTCCTGAGCTATTGTTTTTATCTTTCTTTATTCTTTATTTTTTCTATATCTATCTTTATAATGGAGAATGTCGCTGACTGACTGATCATATTTTCACCATTGGCCGAATGCCACATGACTGAGTTGGACTCTCTGGCGCAAACAGGTGCTGTTAGGGAGGTGTTTACAGCCTGCAGTGTTGCCAACTTAGCGCATTTGTCGCTAGATTTAGAGACTTTTTTTTTCAAACAAAGTGGGTATAAACCTGGTACATGGCTGGGCCGCGTGTGGATGCCAACAGGGGGCTAAGGGCTACGCCTCTTGCTACGGGGAGTCACCTAGCCACTCTGGTTTCCCAGCAGTTCGGAAGCTGCACTTCCAACTCACTGACCCTCATCTCCATTGCGGCAAATAAACTACGTTCATTACATGTATCAGTATTACTAAAGGAGGCGGAGGAGTAACTAAACATGAGACACACCGAGCAGAGAGAGCAGGAGAGAGGGAGGGAAATGAGACAACTCCCTGCAGCACGTCAGCACAGCAGTAAAACCCTGTTAAGAAATAAAGGGTTTCTACCCACTGAAACGCTAGAGGACTTTTAATTTGAACAGGTTACAGGCTCAAATGTTGAGTTTGTAATCACACGTAATGCAATTTCCCACACTGACCATAGGCGGTCCCACCATATACATAATCTTATTTATTCTTTACACAACTACTTCTATCACTTTTTATGTGTAACATTAATCCCTTAGAAGAGGGAGCGTTCAAAACTGTGCAGGTTTAACGCTATTCGAAATGATACATTGGGTATCATTTTTTGCCTTTAGATGTCTTCCGGCGACACCCAGTGTGAACCAGTTTGTTTAGTGCTTACTAAACTCTCAACGCTGTTACATGTGTATTTGCTGATTTCACAGCTGCAGAGGAAAAACAGATGAAAACAAATGATGACATAGTGCGCAGATCACTGCAACTGGCTAATTGACTAACAAACAACAAAAACATAAAAAATAGTTAAAAAGTTTAAAAAGAAACTTTGAGTGTGTCAGAGGATCTGCCTTTTGGGAGACGGCTCAGACACTGGAACACACTCAATGTTTTTGTTTTCTGATCCTGACCAGTTTAACAAAAGGGTGATGTTTGCAATTATTTTTCAGGCAGAAATGTTTTCTTTTTCTGTCCAATTTTGTTAATTATATTGTTACCCTTCATATTTATCTTGGGTCCCCTTGGTGGTAGGTTACTAACAGCGTCAGCACACAGCTGATTCTGATGAATAAAGCATCTTATTAGGAAAAGTAACACAAATGTGTGATGTTCCAAGCTAGACAAAACCTTTCGAAGATTGCACTCAGATACTGGGAGTAACAGTAAATGGAGCAAGATAGAGAGAGAGGATAGACACACAGGGTGTACACAGGAAGAGAGTGATAGAGTAGGGAGGGAAATGAGAGGGTGAGGAGGCCCTGTGGCATATACAGGAGATGCAGAGAGACGAAGGGTGGGAAGGGGAGTGTAGGGGAGTGAGACACAAGGTTAAGTAGCGTTAGGAAGGAGAAGGTGCGTGTGTGTGCGGGGTTCACTATAGAGATGAGAAAGAAGGGAAGGGTTTAGAGGTTAATGACAACCTACAGTGAGAAACAAAGGAGACTGTGAAAAACAAGAGAGACTCTCCAGCCGTCTCACGCTTTTCACAACCCGCCGGATCACAGGAGAAGGTGCTGGGTACTAATTTGGCTCATTATGGTCAATGGACCTAATGGTGGCTATTGTTCTCACGCAAATCCCAAATTGAGTCACTGGTTCACCCTGTGTGTGTGTGTCAGTGTGTGTGTATTTTCAAATCTAACCTTTGTGAGATAGCGCTTGCAGCAATAGATAACCTCTGAAAGTGGCTGGTTTTCTTTCAACTTGACATCAGATTCAATGAATGCACACTAGCATCAAGAGTAGAGCGACGGAGATACATCAGAACAGGGCAAATACACATATATCCCATGTTGTTATGTATTTCAAGGATATGACTGTTGGGTGAGCGGGGATTAGCAGTAGCTATATCCATAGATATTGTCCCCTGTTTGCCTCATATGATTTTGCATACTTTACCCCCATCCCCCTCAATGGAAAGCTAACATCAGGATTAATGACTTTGTTTAGGCTCCCATGGCGATAATCTCCTTTAACGCTTCAATAGCATTAGCCTGCCACTTTTCCATTTTGGACCCAGATGGGGAACAGATTGTTCCGGAAGAAAGGTGTCTAACAAATACCCTATAACCCCAGCCTATACACCGTAACCCCCTCTTCCAACTTCCTCCTCATTTTCTGCCCATTTTTCTTGTTTTATACCCACTTCGAGCCCTTTCTTCCACCTCCACACCTGTTGTGAGACATTTTCCCGCGAGTCTACCTAAACAATGGTCGACTTTCCCGACAGCCCGACATCTGGAAAAACTAAGTGGCTGGCTGTTGCCCCCGATCCTTAGTGAATTTATAGTCGTATACCATTTGACGGGCCGGCTCTGTGAGGGGGTGCAGTGGCTGGATGAAGTGAAATGAGAGGTCACCTTCTGAAGTGTCAGGAGTAGTTTAGTGATTAGTTTTAGAAGTATTTAGTGGTAGTAGAGGTCGACTAGATAGGAGAAAAATGGAAAGCATTTTCGGAATTGATTAGTGTTGCATTCACTGTTGATTACGTCTCTATTGTAAGTAATGTAATGATATAAAAAGAAATTTGCTGAAACATTCAACTTTTTTAAATGTTATAAATTATTATTATTATTAAGCTTGATTTAACATTGTCTTTGCTGTAAGAACACAGCTCAACAGAGACCATCATCTCTCTTCTGTCTTAACTTTTCATTTAATCTGTTATTGAATGCTAAACAAGAGCAAGAGAATTCTTTTACGTGTCAGGAATCTGCACTGGGACCATGTGACATGATCTCAATAGCTGCAGAATATTTCTCATTTTAAGAAAATAAGTCCTACTTTTGGGAATAAGTGAGAATATGAGACTAAATGATTTAAGAAGAATCCAAGTTTTCCTTTGAGAGTAATACAGTCTCCTTTTGTTTAATTCACACTGTGAGTGTTAGTGGGGTGAAATGCATAAAGTCATGTTTTCTTTGGTTTAAATGTGACTCCTCATGACCTGAGTTGCATCTCACTCAACCATTTGTTTACTATCTTCTAAATCAGGAGCATGTCAGCATGTAAGACGGAAGACGTGTGCACAGGGGTGCATAGGGTTCGTCCTAACTGATGAGACGTGGATCCCTTTTCCTGCCAAAAGAGGTTGTTCATTGTTTTTACCTCATGTGAAGGAAAAGCTAAAATAGCATTTGATAACACTTGAAGCAGACCTGAGGGAACGATAAGCACAACAATATCACACCATCCTGGCGTCTAGCACAGAATAAGGAACATTTATCTCTCCAGATGGACTCTTCATATATTTTGAAGGGAGGTGAACGAAAAACAGGCACCACCTGTGCCTCTGGGTATTTATAACAGCCTCAGGTTGTAAAGATGTGCTCTTCGTCTGCACAGCTTGCACATGGCAGACACTCACTGCTTTTTTTTGCACATGAAAAGGGTGTCTTGACTATTTGCAGGCTAACTGTACGTAGGGTTCTCTTTCATTTACAGGGAAGCCTCTTATTGCCTCATGTTAAAATTAGAGCAGATACACAAATATACCCATGACCACATGCATATACACACATACATGCACACATACAGAGACACATGATAACTCGGCTGGGGTGTTTTCAAGCTATAAATACTCCTCGGGTGCAGCCTCCTCCCCCCTCCCAAATCTTCATATAGTGTGAAAACATAAAAGACGTCTTCACAGAGCGCAACATAAGTGGGAAAGTTGACAGTCGATTTCACAGCCTCATGCCTTATAGTCGGTTTAAAGTGTCATTTAACTTTTGTAGTGGCTTGTTAATTTGAAGAACAAGCTGTTTAAGTGTGACTATGAAAGAGTTATTAGCTTAGAAGTGTATTGGCTTACTTAAGCAGCACTGGAGGCTGGTTAAATTGCCACAGCCTCAGTCTGGCTGTCAGTGGTGTAAAACTTTAAAGAGGTCAGCTACACTCATCTGTCAGAAAATTGAGGATTTCTGCCCCTAGAGATGGTGTCCTGTCATGTCAGTGGACAGGCAGGAGGATTGGTGCAGAGGTGGTTTGCTTGTAGCAGAAAAACATGCTTTCTCCGCTTGCCAGGTTTCTGCAGTAATCAGTCATACAGGTATTTGCTGCCATTTATTTCCAAGCAAACCCAACACAACGGCTCAAATCGATGGTGTCTGTCCCGAAAAAAGCTTAAGTTCATTTCAACTTCCTGTGCAGAAAACGGATGGAGGCAGATATTTTTCGTCACCCTGTCTGGACAACAAACAGTGCTATATCCATTTTTCTTTCATCCACCATTTTCAGGATGCTGTGATAGTGGCTTGACAACATTTACTGTATCTCACACTAAAATGAAATGTTTGATTCTTGCACATGGAAACTGGATTTCTGTGTTGAAATTTATGCAACAGCTCAGAATACTGTGTTTATGTTAAAGGAGAATCACATTGTTTAGTGGTTGTTGCTGGTTCATACATGCTACCATAGCCTGTATGAACACCTTACCTGTTTACTCATTGACTGTTGACTTAGATAGGAGTGTCGGCTACATGTCTAAAAGTAGCATGCATATTGCATTTAATATATATCTAAGTTAGAGGGTCATTAAATGTGTATACATGACATCTCTGCATTGCTGCCCGCTCCAGACATGCAACTCCCTCCAGCTTTAAATAAGTACAATCTGAGCTGAGCTGTAGGGACCTCTGTTCTCCCTGCCATCTGGTCTCTGCTGCCGGCCCTGGAGAATAGCACTTCCAACTAAAACCGATTTCTGTCTGTGTCTCTTTTCAGGGGTCAACCCAGGTGAGGTGAGGACAAGGACAAGATCTGCATCTCCCCTATCTGTCCATCAACAATCCAAGTGCCTCGGTGCCGGCCACCCACAGGTCACCTCAACCACGACGGGCGCCAAACAATAAAAGTCTTGACCCAGTGTCCCTTGACAGCTTGCACAAAGCAAATATTTGAGGCCATTATATCTAATTTCTTCGCGCAGCCGTCACTGAAAAGATCAACAGTGAAGGGTGTTGTTGGGAGATTAAAAAAAAAAAGAGAGAGGAAAAAGCGGGGGAGGAAAAAGTAACCCTTTCAAAGTGCACCCTACATGCTATTTCTGCTGCGCTGTGGGCAGGGAGCGTCTCATTTGGGAGTGCTTTTGGCTGACAAAAAAAAGCACTTCCCTGTGCCCTGCCTTCCTATCCAAATGCCTGTGTAAATACTGGATAGAGATATCAATTTGCTCTAACACTGCCCAACAAAGAGACTGTATGCTATCTATAGAGAACGATACAACAAACTTGGACTGTGTGGTCTCATGAATTGCTACTTATCTATTACCCCTAAATGAAGATTCAAGAGCTGTGAGAACTGGAATGAGAGCTGCCAGACACCCTCATTAGTTTTGAAACCTTAACAGGGCCAACAACAGCTCTCTTGGGGAAACTGTGAGTCATTGAGAGGCTGCAGTTTGGATGCCTTTCCCAGCCTGGTGAGCCAATATGAAGCCTCTAACACCAATTGGATCCCCCTCTCCTCTGAGGCTCCTCAACAAGGGTCCAGACTACCTGCGCAGGCAGATAGATGGCGGTGGCCAAGGTCGCTCAATCAGCGCAGTGGAGAGACTGGAGGCGGACAAAGCCAAATATGTTAAGAGCCAGCAGGTGATCAACACCAAACAGGAGCCTGTACTGGTTCCCTGTGCCACCCCGCCACCGCAGCCTCGACGAGCTGTTGCCATCCCCGGCAGCCTGACCCCTCATCTTCCCCTACGTCGTTCATCCAACACCCCCTTCTCTACACTCTCTGGATCCTTCACTTCGCGAGACGAGAATGAAAATGATGACTCCAGAAAGGAGAACAGACGGACTTCTGTTGATATTGAGGCACATAACAGGAGCAATGTGAACAATGTAATGCCTCCGAGCCCCAGGACGCCTGGAATTAACACCTTAGTAGCGCCGCACAGTGCTCCTATACTCAGAAGAAGCACAGGTAAACGCATGTTGAGGCCTGACTCCCTCGTCATCTACCGGCAAAAGAAAGAGTGCAAGAGCCCAAGTGGTGCAGCGGTGGGAGAGAACAATAACATGGAAGTAAAGGGGTACAGTTTTGTCCGCCGCCTCTTTCAGGGCTCCATGAGGGAAAAGAGTAGCGGAGGTGAAGGCAGGATTCAGAAGATGGTCATCGGTGAAGAAAAAGCACCATCACGGGATGGAGACTCCCGCATGTCATGGACCAATGACAAAGACACTGTGGATGGTGGACCAGGGAGCAGGAGGTCAAGTAAAACTGACCACGAACGCAGCCCGAGGTCAATCCCTAGTCCCGGGTTGAGCTGCACGCCTGAACGGACGAAGGATGGATTTACAAATGGCACCAGCGATGGCGTTAGCAATGGTATCACCAATGGAAACCACTCAAGTAACCATGATGATGAGAATGACCCGTGGAAGCGGGCGTCACCACCACCACCACCCAGACGGAAGTTTGGGCAGTTGCATCGCTCCAAGTCAGACCTGCGTCTGCGCTGCTCTGTAGCATTATCAGAGCAGGAGCATTTCTTTGACTTCTGTGGGCTGGATATGGACATGATAGAGCGTCTGGGTCGGGAGAATTTCCTCTCTGGGGCCAGCTCCATAGACACACTCTCATTGGCCCTCCGCAGCGTGGGCGGGGACGGCTGCGGCGGCTCAGAACCTAGCGAGTTCTCCCGACACTCAGGAGACGGCCTGTTTCAGGAGGAGCTGGCTGATCAGCTTCCCACTGGGGTGTCAATCATCGAGAGAAACGCTCGTGTCATCAAGTGGCTTTACGGGTGTAAGAACGCTGCTCGAGAGGGACCCAAAGAGTCTACAGTTTAATATAAGGACAAGATAGCATGTGCCACGGACAGCTGAGAATCTGCAGGTGTTAATTTCTAGTGAAACACGCGTTTGACCTTTACCCTTTGTGAAGAAATATGCTGCTGAAATGCACCACAAACCAAAAGTCAAAGCATTGAATTGTCACTGAATTTTCACTCGAACTTCAACATCATTCAGAATGGGCTGTGAGAAGCTAGCTGTGTTGCTACAATGCAACATAGAAGAAAAAAATAGGACTTGGTTCTGTTTTTGAGCCACAAGGTGCAATGCAAGTCAAAGCGGCTGAGCTTAGGGTTTGTTTTAGCTGCTAATGTCTGCACTTGGGGTTAGCATCCGTGGCACATAGTTATCCTCAGTCCCTTGTTCCTCCCGACTCCAAAGAGACTGTTTCTTCAAGCGAGGGGACAATGACTGCATCTAGTTATCTCTTGTCAAACTGATATGTTGTATTTATAGAGCCTATGGAAGTATTGTGTGGGTATAGATTGACCTTACTGGCGAATGGAACCATTTCTCCCTGCTAAATGTTTTTGTATCTGTATGAGTGTGTGAGTGTGTGGAGTGGACATTGCCGTCTTCTTCACTTGTATCTTCCATTCAGCTATTGAAACAACTCTGATTCAGACCTGATCTGAACTCAGCCCCTGTGACCCCTGACAAGGCACATAAGTGTATGTCTGTCATGACACAGCGGACACAGTTTAGTGTCCTTGACACCAACACTTTCCCTTAATGACTAATTTAAAATGGAAAACCACTAAGCTATGATTTTTTTTTCTAAACTGGAAAACTGTTGTGTGAGTGTGAAGTGAACCATGAGTACCTCATTCGGATCTGTCCCAGTTTAGTTTGTGTGTTGCTTTTTTTTCTTTTTTTTTTTACTCCTTAAACGCAGGCGTTGGAACAAACATGCGAGGCACCCCTGTGGGGTTGTTAATGCACTGAACTGGACAGGGAGAGAGGAAATGAAAGATAGAGATATAACTTTGGGTCTGTACAGAGATTCATCTCATATAACGTTAAACACTGAGCTGGATTCAAAGGAGCACCTGCATCGTGGAGGATGAAGAGCCATGTCTGGCCAGTAGATTGCATAATTTTCAGCTCATTTTCCAACCAATTCTCACATAGTAAACACTGTCCAATAATCACTTGTGACACAGTCATTGATTACCACAGCTAATGCTTCATGCCTGTAAAGTGCCCACAGCTGTGTAAGCTCTAGAGCTGCAAGGGAGAGACAGCCTGTTAATGGTCAACTCTGTAGGAGCAAAACTGGACTGTGGCAGGCAAATATGTTCAAACTGAGGGTTTAAATCTCACAAAAAAAAATAAGAATGAAGAAAAACCTAAAATAATATATTCACCTCCAAAAGTAAAGTAGCTAAAGTCGTCAGACCCTTACTGCCAAGTGCTGTACGATGTCACTTTGAGCATCTGGCAGTTTACAGATGTTGAACCTCCCCAGCTGGCTCCGTCAGCCTGTCTCCCATCATAAAACAAGCAGGGGAGGATAAGCTGCCCTCCTCTCTCTGATAACCACAGATCCTACCTCACTTCATCCATCCTTCAGTGATTGTCACTTTATCTCAATGAAAGGTCATTTCCATTGCTTGGCCTGGAGGATGCCACTGAAATATGAACTGGGGGTCTGCCGAGGTATGTGGAGGTTAGACTGAGTATTACTGAAACTAAGGGCACGTTATATTTGTACATGTGATAAATGAACACAAGTATTTGCAGCCTTGATATGTTTTCTTTTTCCTGTATTCATCATGAGCATGGCACACTCCTGAAACTCCTTCAGACTGGACTTTTTTTGTTGAGTTTTGTTTTAATAAAAACCCTGATAAAAAACCATTTGGTTGCATGTTTACAAAGTGGCTCCGTAACTTCTGAATCTCCTTTTTTATTTCATTTTGATTTTATTCCAAAGAGGTTTGTGTATGATGTACACAGCAAATAAACACAAATGAAGAAATGTATGTGTGTGTCATTTTCTTTACTGTATCTGTTGTGATTTTCTTACATTACAGTATCTAAACTCAGTCTGCACCTATTATGGTATATAGCAGAAAGAAATTGTTTTTATTCATAAATAATGGTTCGAAATATTGTAGCATTCAGTAGTGTATTAAAATATATATATTTTTATGTTATGTTCAATTAGAAAAACTGGAGAAAGGTAAAAGGATGTTTAGAAATGGCCGTGACTGTGATGTGTTGCCTAATCTTCTTAAAGGGTAATGGTCGACTGAATCAGTGTTGTGACGGCGTCTTGTCCTTGACTTGTTGTTGGCCACCTCCACCACATCGCGTCTCATTTTTCACATTATCTCAAGTGGCTGTGCGTTAATCCTTTTAGCATTCCCTGCATACTATGCTCTTGAGTGAGTTGCAACAGGTTGTGTTTGTAGACAAGGAGGCCTCTGTGTGGCCTGATGCTATGTCTACAGCGTCTTAGGAGCAGACCCTCCGCCCTGTCTGCAGACTCCTCCTGACACTCTTTGTCCTCTCTTTTCTCCTTTTCAGCCCTGAGTCAGCTTTTGTTTCCGCATGCACCGGCTCACAACGGCTTTAAACCTTTCGGGGAAAGTGGAAACAATTTTTTCATGCTGACAACTATCTCCCTAGGCTGGAAGTCAGAGCATAAATCATAAAGTTGATCCATCAACATAAAAATTGGTGCCTGACTCTGTGGACTCTTTTTTAAAGAATAGTTCAACATTTTGGGAAATATGCTTATTCACTTTCTTGTCGAAAGTTAGAGGTGAGGATCCATGAAAGTTAGAGGTGAGGAACAATACCACTCTCATGTCTGTCCACCAAGTAAAGAACTAGAGCCAATTGGTGCATAACAAAGGCAACAAAATCCACCTACCAGCACCTCTAAACCTCACTAATTACCATGTTATATTTTGTATAATACAAACAAAAAAAAACCTGTCTTTTCCATTTTATTTCCCCAGATGTCTAACTGTATTTTAAGATATTAAATTGAGCTATATTTATTCCTGAGGCTTACAGATGTGCGTTACAAAATGAGTCCACATCCTTGTAAAATCATCACATGTGCTGTCCAGCGACAAGTTGTTCCATTATTCACTGCCCATGACAGCAGCTCTAGGGTTTGTCTGAAGATGACTTATTCAGAGGAAGGACTTTTCACAAAGTAAAACAATATGTAATTTCTATTTTAAGGACTTTCCCTTCAAAAAGACGCCCCAAAATGGTTTGAGGACATTTAAGGATACAAATGTCTGACACATTCCCTGGGCTCTGTTATGCAGGCACCGAACAACATTTCAGCAGCTGGTTGTTTCCTCAGTTAGCCCCTACAGTCTGTAAGTCTGTTTCAAATAGCAACACATACAGTGTATAATAACTAGATACACAAATACACACAAACACACATCTGATTTCTTCCTCCCACACCACACTTCCCTTTCCCTCTCTCTGTCTTTCCCAAAGCAGAAGAAAACAATAGCCCTCCTGTGCGCCTGTGTCTATGTCAGTTACTCTGACCGGAGGGCCTGCTGTGACATCCTGTTTTGGGTTCATAGGACAAGGTTTAAACATATGGTCATGTTTTGAAATAAACAGACAACAGCTGGTAGAGGACAATTCAGATCTTATTATTACAGGGCTGACAGTTAAGGTTTAGGCTGGTCTAGTGCTGAGCAAGCGAAAGTTTTCAGAGGAAAAGCCGAGCTGGTGTACCTGTTTTAGTCTTTCGTGTGCTCGCAGAAAACGCCTGGTAGTTGGAAATGTGGATGATAAACTGGCAGGGATCCACCACTCCAGGCTTTGATGCTGCTGATGTGGTTTTCCACTCGCATAAAAAAAAAAAAAAAAAAAAAAGACCTGCCACAGGGGGTCTGAGGAGGACCTCCTGTTTTACACTTTTGCACACCAGCAAATCCTGTCCTGCAAAGTTCTGACCCAGTTACGGCTTCACTCTGAAGCTCTTAAATGAATAAAGCATCTCTTGAAACTTCACAAAACTATTCTTAGCCATTTAATAAGCCACAAATGTAAGAAACGACACTTTATTATTTACACAAGCAGCTGTGGGTTTACTTAACGTAGCATAACGGACCCACCTCTCAACAAATGAAAATCTCATTTCCTTTTTAGCCTGGAGTTTTTAAATGATTTTGGTCTTGAACACTTGTGGCGACTGTCACAACCGAACTGTTTCAGTCTTACATATCTTTTGGGATAAAAAACCTCCAATCCAGCTAATCAACTTATCTCAGATACTATCATTTTGGTTTTGTGTTGCCTCAAACTGTGTTGCATTTGTAGCTGGGATTTTTCCTGTGAGCTCCGAGAAGCAATAATGTGTGTCAGGGTTAGCATGGGTTGTGAAGTGTGTCAAATCTGGCCTAGTTCTTCTGCGCCAGCAGCTTCAGCAGACTGCGGATGTCTACGCTTGAGAGAAGCTCGGTTCATGACTCAGGGACAGAGAGGCTGAACACACACACACAGACACAGACAGACACACACACACACACACACACACACACACATAACTAACACACAGGTCTCTGATCTGCCAGGACAAGAATAAAACATGGTAGCCAATTAGCAGCTGTTACCAAGGCACGTTTTAATCAGAAACATGCTTGAAATATCCAGAAGCTACAAGCACAGGGGAGTGTGTAGCAGCAGTGGTGGTCTGAAACTGGAAACACTGGTGCAGGAGCTGTGTCCCAGTTCCACTCTACATACTGATTCTGACAGGGTTTTGGAGAATGTGATTCTTTCACAGTGGATAAGCGGCAAAAATAAACCTACAGTGACAGATTTTTTTGGGCTATTTGGAGCAGTGGGGAAAAAAAGCTGTAAATATACTGTTGACATATTGTCAAGTTGTAAGTTGATGTATTGAACAAACAGCTGCTTATTCATACATCCGGCAAACTTGAAGCAACAACATTTAGTTGTGTCTCTGGCTACCTGCTGGTTTAAGCTAAACATAGATAACAGCTCTGTTTTGGGCTCCAGTGTCTCCTGAGGGAAATATCTGGTTCTATGGCGGCAAAATGCTCCACCGTGTTCACCAGCCAGTATCTGACTTTATCTGTCTGTCACTTGGTGCAGAGTGCAGTTTTTACAGTTGCGTAGCTGAAAACTGTGGTGAAGAGAGCTGAGAGAGTGAACCAGAACATTAGAGTTACACGCCCTGAAACCAAAACGATGCACTCAAAGAGCCTGCAAAGCTTGTCATTATGAACTCCCCCCTTCACACACAAGCAGTCATGATCCACCTTGGTTTTGATTATCACCACTTAAAGCATATGCATAGAGTCAATATGCATACAGTCCTAAATTTGCTTGATTAATGCTGTATGCTATTACCCCAAAATGTCATACAAAACAGAGCAGCTCCACTCAGAGCTGGAAGAAGTAAAGAATGGTAATGGAAAAGCCTCAGGAACCTGAGAAACAACAAATTAATATTTAATGTGGGAGAAAACATTCTGTTTTCTTCTTTTTACTGACTTCTCTTGTATATATTTTCTTGTATTGTAACTGCAAAGACAGCAGTCTGTGAAGATTAGCTGCAGTTTGAAGTAATTTTGAACAACCTACCGGTGGGAATAAATTAAATATTCAGCGTTCTTGTATGAAAGCAAGAGGCCGCGCTTTCTACTCTACGGTGGTGTGCTCCTAAAATGCACCATCCACTTTACCCATCACTGCAATGTTGGTTTGTCAGTGAACCAAGTTGTTGCCGTTCTCTTTGCTAAAGCAAAATGGGGAAACTCAGCGAGCTGTGTTGGATAGTGTTGACTCATGTCACCAAAACATCTTGTCATGCAGTTACAATAGCAGCTTGTAAAAAAAATAATAAAAGCTCTCATAGGGCAGCCCTCGTGTAATATTGGGAATATGGGAGGCAGCTAAGTTCTTGAGCCGAGAGCCAGAGGTC
Source organism: Seriola lalandi dorsalis (assembly GCF_002814215.2). Taxonomy (NCBI): domain Eukaryota; kingdom Metazoa; phylum Chordata; class Actinopteri; order Carangiformes; family Carangidae; genus Seriola; species Seriola lalandi. The sequence continues at coordinate 281,755 of NW_019524324.1, forward strand.
ACCAGGACCAGTTTGATTTGATATAGACGCAGACTGATTCACGTCTGACTAAAATAAAAATCTTCTTAACTGAGTCCAAAGAATGACTGGAATGATCCAACACAGCAGCGGTCCAATCAATTATGTAACGCTCTTCCAAAATCCAACAGCTGGCTTACATCTGGGAATGCAACCTATTCAAAATTAAATGATAACTGTTGTTGTAGCTCCACGTTGTCCTCTAACACTACAAGGCCATTTTAAATCTAATAATAATTAATAAATTCCAGATTCACCTCTCAGTGAGTGCCAGGCTTGTCCCTCTGGATGGCTGAAATCTTAAACCAACGTAGGCAGGAGGTGGTGGTGGTAGTGGTGGTGGTGTTGGGGGTCTGCTTTGGTGTACCTCCACCTCCGTAACAAAAACCATCCCTGAGCTGAAGGTATCCTATAGCTACGTCGGGTCGTAAATCAGAGGAATGGCCCTTTTCATTCCCCTCTCTCATGCGTGACCTCTGCTTCCCGGGGGGTCAGGGAGATGGGCTGAGCCTCGGCCCTGTGGGAAACCTGACCAGGAGCCACCGACCCTCTTCAAATAACCATCTGACGTCAGGAGGGACTGCAGCAGAACAACGGCAGGGCTGCCGGAGGGGCTCTGGTTAAACCCCAACTGAAACTTACAGGAAGAGGAGACAAGAGTTTTATGTGTTTTCTTTTCAGTGTGCAGAAAGGTCAGTTGACCCTCATTGTTGAACAAGGGCAGGACTGACTGCGGCTGGGCTGAGCCGAAACTGAATATTGAGCACTTATTGTTCTGTTCAGAGAGTATTATAGCGAATTTCAGCAATTACAACCAGCAGTTTCCTGGTGAAGGTGTCATTAAGCATTATTGATCCCTTGGCGCTTTGTCAAAGACTCGTGTGACTGTGAGACTGTGTGAACAAACCAATGAAGAGATATGTTTTTACATCCAGACCGACAGTGTTGCAGGCCATTTCCTTTCTCTTTGAACCAGCACTGGTAATACTTGTGGTATTTTCAACCCTAACTGTTCTCCCAATCACTGTCTTTGATGGTTGAAGTGCTACATTTATTAACGGCAGTGGTTTAGACAGCGCAAGAAGTTTGGTTAAGGTTAGGGAAGGATCATGGTTTTTGATCTTTCCCTAACCTTAACCAAGTGCTGTGAGTACCTAAACATAACCATACAAAAGTTTAATGATGCTGTAGTCACTACAAGTGGATATTGTGCTGCACCATCAGATATTTTGATGAAAAAAACACATGTTGTACATTTTACTGATATCTATGTGTATCAATATACTTTATAAGTAAATTAACAATATCGCATATTAAACAGTCCAATATAACTCTGGGAATTGAGAGCAGTACGTTTGCCTGTTACAGTAACATTAAAATAGATATAACTGTACTTTTTTCCTCTGGAATATAATTTCTGTAAAATGAGTTTCTTAGTTAATGTCCAAAAAAGTCCCATTACTGTGCTAAACACTGTTCCCTGTTATTGTAGTGCTCTCTGTACTGTCACTCACATAGAGAAGAAGCAGAAGAAATATGAGATTTATCATAAACATTATAAACCCCCCACCTCCCCAACCCCAGCACCTTTTGGGAAGCCACTTCTGTATAGCATGATAGCGTGATCACCCAAAGACCTTTATTTGTTTTGGCAGGACAGAGAGAAATTAATGTTCTTTGTTGTGACAAGTGCAGTGTTTTCGATGGAGGCTGTGTGGTCGAGAGTTCAGCAGAGCTGGGCCGAACACTGGCAGCAAATAATCCTCAGTGTTTGTTTTCACCTGCTAGCACTGCAGATTAGTTTTGCTGTGAGAAAGAGGGAAATTCTCACTGGGAAGCAAAAACATTCAGACACTGTAGCCGTCTACATACTGTGAAATCATTGCCATTTGGTGAATGATAAGAAAAGAATAAACTAGCAAAGATCTTGAGGTGAATGGTTTAGTTTTATTTTGAAGGGCGTTAGAGAAGCTGTATGGAAAAAATGTGAACACAACACATGAACACAAACCTGATTATTATGGCCTATTTGCGCTATCATTAGTACCTGTTACTAATAGCAACTGAGCTGCTAATGGTCAGCCACTGATTTACCTCCTCTTCTGTCTCTTTACTGTTGATACTTTATTAGCTGTTTTTCTCTTTGATTACAAATACTATATATAGGCATAAACATATCAATATTGTTTTGGCAGCATACCGCACAACAAGCCAGAGTTGTTTTTCTCGCTGTCAGATATAGCATTGTGAGCATTAGCATACCCTTAGTGTTTATTCATTCAAATGCAGATATGATCAGTGAAGATGTTTGCAAGTCACTTCGAGAGCAGACGCTGTGAGAGCAGATGTTCCTCAAAACAGGAAGTAAACAAGACTATAATAAAACTACAGAGGTAAATCAAAAATATTTGGTTAGCCACATGACATCTTTGACCAGTTGCAGATGATGTTGGTGAACAGAGCGGTAAGCCTGCCCAGCGATCAAAGCCGGGTTCATCCTGACACTCTGACTGTGAGAAGACAACAAATTTAATTTGTTCTGATGATGTTTACAAGCTTCCTTACATCCATTTTTAAGATTAATGGTGAGATATAGTTTGTGAAGTTACACAAATCTGTCTTGATTGTAGTTTTTATCCAATCTCCCAATATATTTTCTGCAAGTTATTAATTAACTTTGATACATACCGTGCATTTTGATGCAAATACCTGATATGTGTGTAAGCATGACAAGACACTAAAAGACCTGAGGACCAAGGAAAGTATTAAGTTGAAAAATTATAGTAAAAAGTATAGTAGTTTTATATCTGAATGTATCCTGCATCAATTACAGTAACATCTTGCAATGTGTTTTTCGCTGTGAGCTCATTTTAGGCCACTGGGTAGTGAGAAAGCAGCGTAATCACACAGTCAGGACTATTCCGAGTCCTGTGGGAACAGGAAAACACCAGGTCGACAGCTGGCCCTCCCTTCTCTGCTGTATCCATGAAAACATTCATCTACATTTCTCGAGCTCTGATATTCAACTCCAATGGGGGCACAGAGTTCAAACTCCCCGATACAGTCTTTTTACTGGTCGCTTTATTGCACCCCTATGGTTTTCCTTTACTGGCTTTCACTTTCAGTTCTTGATGTTTTCACCAAACAGGGTAAAAACGTCTCCTGGGACCATATGTTCACAATATGGTCGGGTAGAACCAATGACTGGCCCTTTTTAGATGCTGGCTTTGATGTGTTCCACACTCAGTTAAATTTGTTTGGGAAGAAGTCAATGTAAAAAGACAAATCATCTGACACTTCAGATAGTCTGAATCAAGATAGTCTTCACACAAGACTGCGGTGATCAAGTCCTCCAACCTTGTAGTTTTACCTTCAGGCCAACAGAGCAGAGGTTTGCAGTCCTCATTGGTTTGGAGGAAGCAGCTGTACAAGTATAATATATACAGGTATAGTTCACTCTGACAACTGTGCTTTGTATCAAGGGTACTTTGGGAGTGTTGGCTAATGTTGCTGCTAGGGATCAAACCGGCAACCTTTCTACTGGAGCTGACTTCCATTAAACACCTGGCAATAGAGAGAGAGATATATTATCAATAAGCGCTGAATTGGATGCATGAGGATGACCTGCATGCAACATTTTCTTAAAGGGTCTGAGTACTTCTATCAATGTGATGTTTCGGTTTTTCCTTTTTCAAAAATTTGCAAAAATGTGTATTTATGTGGTATTGACTGTAGATTGATGAGGGGAAAATAAAGAATTTAAACGATCTTAGCAAAAGGCTGCGACATAACAAAATGTGAAAAAGTGAAGGGGTCTCAATACTTTCTGAATGCGCTGTATGTGGAAATAAAAATGTAATTTGCTTTTAGTAGTTTCTTGATTGATACTATACTATTTCTCAATGAAGAATCATAGGACACAAAATCTTAAATCTTAAGTTCCATCCCCAATATTTTGGTATCTACACAGTATTGATCACAGACCAATCAGCTGCTGGGACAGTGAAACTTGCATACCTCAATTTTATTTTATTTCTGACTACTACTGTATATCCACATATATCATAGCAACATCAAGTGAAACCCCTCAATCCACACTGCAGTTGCAGGATCTTAAAGTGGTGGTGGACCAGCTTTGATAGGAGTTTTGTCCCTTCAGCCATAGTAGCCCTATATGTTCATGTATATATATATATATATATATATATATATACTCATGTTGTTATGTGTATTTGTATGTTTTTCTTGTAAGACATGAACATGGGCAGATGGTGATGGTTTCTCTCTTGGAACAGTCATGTATCTACTGCACGTTGCTTCATGACAAACTTCATACAAGCTCATGCTATAATATTAGCCACGTAATGTTGAGAGCTAATTTGTTAATATGTCAGAATCTGACTCAACAAAATAATAGTTACGGTATGTAGCTATTTTTAGAGGCAACAACAGTCTTTATGACTTGTTCAGGAGGTCGCGGTGAAAATATTTCACAGACGGATGTCTACAAATGTTCCAGCTTTCCTAATTGTTAAACAAATTAATTTCCGTTTACTGTTTATTTTTTAGACAAAATATTTCTGCCTTAAGCCAAGGTGAAAACCTTCTTGCAGCACAGACAGTCCAGGCTCAGACTGTAGCCTTCAGGCTGTCGAGGCCAGCTAGGTTGCCTCAGCAGTGGCAGACACCATGAGACGCAGGAGAACTGAAAAATGAATCACCGTCTGCTCTTCTTGTCTCTGTCTGTACTGACCCATCGCTAAACTCTGCTAGAAGCTGTAACCCTACGTTGTTTGAAACAATGACTGTCACGAGAACATTTAATCAGCTGTAGCTTTCCTGCTAGCAAGCACACTGATGCTAAACCTGCTGTGACTGAAAAAATCTGTCTGCAGCTGATTTTGTAATATTTACCACTGTGTGGTTTTAAAACAAGTGCATGTGAAACGATCTTAAATAAGAAGTTAATTGCTTCATACCCTTATACAATAATACAGTACAGTAATAGAAAAGCTGTAGAATAAGGACTAACCGATCGAATTACAACGAGGAGCAGGATAGGGCTGCTTACGTTAGCCTGCAATCTAATATAGATAGCAAACTATTTAGCAGTTCGTGCTAATGTTTGTAGCCTACATTATAGCAGACAGACCACTGTATTATCCTTTCTTAACACTGGTATCTCATTGGTATCTCTGTACTTCAGTTTCCTGTCATTTATTGGCTCATATATGTTGATAATTATTTATCAGCCTAGCAGGAATTTACAGGTGGACATATAAGAATGACAGATATTTACATGTGCAGCCCTGCTCAGTTACATGCACGTGAGTTTTGCCTCCACATGTTTGCACACGAGAGGAGCAGCATTAGCTTTCAACGGTTACTCGGTCCATCCTCCCAGGATCTGTCAGGCTCTAGATGAAGAGCGTCTGTCTGCTGCGCGCTCCAGCCTCCACCATCATCAAAGCAGACCAGAGCGTTTGACCTCGCCCTCGTCTCCACCACAGTTCTGGGGTTGGCCTTTCCTAATTTAACCCCAGTCTGGTTGGCTGGGTGAAGGGAAGGCCCATATCCATGGCGCCATGCTGGGCAGGACCTCCCTTGAGGATTCGGCCAATGATAGCCCTCAAAAACCACAGAGGATCCCCTCCTGACATATCATCGTCTGTGGGATCTTATCGTGGAGCACAGGAGAACGCATGTCAGCCACGAGCGGGGCTGGAGGTATCACACTGGTTTGCAACACTTGAACAGTAATTTTTCTTGTTTTTTTTGACTCTTGTACTCTGTTATTATATCATGATTGGACCGCTACAGAAAGTAACCCTCACTCTCCGACACTGATTTCAACCTAAACCAATCATTACCAAAACTCTTTGCCATGTATTTGATTGGTTATCAACAGTTTATCATCATTTACCTTTACAATAACTGTATTAGTACTTACAGCATTACAAGTATAAGTGGCATCTTGTATGTTGGCTTCATTTAAAACAATGTAAAAGACTTGCAATATTTTATAACAATGACCAGCAAGAGTCAGCAACATTTTTAAGTGGGAAATGTAAATTGCTCTAACAAGCTTTTGGAAAAATGTAAGGACTATTTGATGCAAGAATAAACTCACGGTAGTAATCACTTCGGAAGGAAACTATCTACAACGCTGATCATAACTGACAGATGAGGAACTTTAAAACAAATTATCTGTCAACAAATAACATGTAAATGTGAATGCCTGTTGACCCAGTCTAAAGTCTAATGTGATCTAATGCAGTCTGCTTCCTCTAATTACATTCTTCAGTCCATCAGCAGGAGCTCTCATGACTTATTGCCAAGATCCTGAATTACTGAGCACAGTCCGGTGAGGAATGCAGCTCTGTGACGTACATTCTGCAGAATATTTGAGTTGTGTAAAATGCAGTTTCTGTTAATCATCATTCGCTATTAGGTAGGAAAACTACTATAGCAACCATGTACAGTAGATGTTGTTTTGGTATTTGCAATGCTAATTTTACTAATAGTACTAGTCTTGAAACACAGCTACTAATTAAGAGTAGTGTGAACTGTAGCAGTAATAGCAGCCTTGTCTACATTACACACTGGCTGTGATGTTCAACTTCATGCCAAACAAGCAGGAGAGATCACACAGTGGGGCCTGAAGTCATTCTCTTCTTATGAAAGAAAACATTTGCACAGTAACACAGGGAGGACCCAGCTCTCCTCTGTAAAGCGTTTTGTTCTAAACTGCCTCAGGCGCAGCACAGCAACAACATGAAGCTCTGTAACATCATCAGACAGCCTGAGTGAAGGCCACAGCTGAATTTGGATTGAATTGTCTCAAACATGATACGGCGCTTGTATCCGACACCCAGCTTCGGGGCTGGGTCATGTCCTATGACAGCGGTGTCTCCTCCTGGGGAGTGAGCCAGGCGTCTAACTGACCAATTAGTGTGTCAATCACACAGGTGTAAAGGAACAATTAGTCTCTCCATTAAAGAAGCTCCCCTGGATCCAGAGGTGTTGAATGAAAGGATTAGCCCTGCTTTAATCTCCTTTCATTCTCCACGAGATGTCTCCACCTGTGTGCTGACACAGCGGACACTGAGCACTACCGAGACAAAAGATGAAAGATGGTGTTGTAAGAGAGGGAGTTCTTTCCACCAACCGTAGTAATTTGTTTTATTGAAATAGTATTTTTAGCAGTGAGACAACAGGATCATCCAGGTTCTATTGGCAGCAAAATTAATGCTTGATAGAGAGAGTATTTGTGTGTTTATTCATAAATTCATGAGTCTCATCAACCCAAATATGATCTCACTTGACTTACTGATTGCACATGTAGCTCAATATGTCATGAATATCGCATAATCCCATAATACTGCTCTAATGGAACATCAGAAATGGAAGTATTACCCATATCTGCTGTGGGGCCACCCAGCTTCCTAGAATTTTGTTCATTTATTTTTTGTTTTGTACGGTTTGAGAGAAATGTAATTGCTTTCGTACTACACAGCACTTTTTTCATACCACACAGCGGTCGTATGGGGAGGTGACTGGGCTGGATGTTGGGCGTAGAAAGTGCAAAGCTTGGGCACTGGAGACTGAGGTTTGTTTAGGCAACAAAAGCACTTTGGTTAAGTAGGAAAATATTGTTGTTCTGGTTAAATGTTAAAAAAGCCAACATGCTTTGTTATGTGCTTCAACTAGCTTTTGACTTTTTCAGTATTTACCCAGGGACACAATCTTTCCCTGTTGCGACACTGCGGATGCTTAGGCTACATTAAAAACATTCTGCTGATCAAAACCGTAATCCATGTGGCATTACAAATCTTTAAGCATGAATTTGCCGTTGCAGAACAGCTGTATATAGTCTTCGAGGAGACAGGGGCTGTGCAGGCATCAGAATTCATGTTTAAATGAATACATATAAAAATGTTTACTTTGGATTTTCTCATTCTGGTGTTAATTCACAAATCCATGGATCACATTTACCCTAATGTAAGACAGTTGCACTTGATATTGATATGCACGTGTAAGTGGATACGTATGTGTATTGACTTTTACTCATTTGTACTGTGCTTTCGCTTTGTTTTAGACGTTTCTTTTTAAGAGAAGAAATTGGTTGTATTGGCTTACCATGCAGTGGAATAAACAATTAAAAAGGAAGTCTTAATTTTTAACATATTTTAGCAGACTTTGATCTTACAATGTTGAATGTCAGAGAACAGTTATATCATTGTTTTTCAACCTCAAATGTCATTTAGTTGTTTTACATCCACACAAACAAGTCCTCATAAATGTCAACTACACACACACGCAACATCTTTGGGGAACAATAGCTCTACCTCCTGACAGTCTCCATCCCTATCCAATCAAGTGACACTGTCTACCCCACCTCCTCTACACCCAGACGGGCTGTGACACCCCAGATTCCCATGTCAGAAATAGAGATGGACCGAAGGAGCATGAAGTCTCCATGGAGCAGCAACATGCAAAGGAACGTAGGAATTTCTGTTGTGGGGTTGGGGTCGGGGGGGCAAAAGAATGACCAGCCGAAGGAGAGATAGAGGAGGCTTTAATGACATCTTGATGACAGGCTGGACGGGGGTTTGCACGGCTCCTGCAGGAGCGGAGGAAGAGAGGGATGTAAGACGAGCCATATGGGCTTGTATAGCTGTGAATAGATGTCTGCTCTGTTACACTCCAACCCTGCATGTCTTCATCCCAGCACTGATCATACATGATGAGAGCCAGGAACAGTGTAGTCTCCAGCTGTGCATCACTGTGTAATTTCTGACTTGGCTAGTTATGTGACGGGCCACTGGTTCCTCCAGGGTCCATTTGCTGGGCACGGATGCATGATCGGTGTGCAGTGTTTGATGGTTGTTACTGATGTAGTGGAAAAACCCTGCAAAGAATGATTTTATTTTTTACTTCTTCCTTTCATGGCTTAGAGGAGACGATCCATACCGCTGTCATGTCTGTGCAGTAGATATGAAGCCAAAGCCAGCAGCTTAGCTCAGCTTATCAACACAAGGGGAAACAGCTAGCATGGCTCAGTCTGAAGGTAACAAAATCAGTTAACCAGCTCCTCTAAAGTTCAGTTAACATGGTTTATATTGTTCTTTTTCAATCTATACAAAACCCAAAGTGTACAAACAACAAGTTGTGTCTTTACAGAGGGGTATGTGCCTAATAATTTGTTGCCTGGGAGTAGTGACTTACGGAAATCCCTGCTAAGTTAATCAACTGGATTTTTACTAGTGTTGCACAATAAATCGAAATATAGTCGAAATTAAAATATGGCCAGGTGGAATATCCAAAATCACAGTAGCTGCAAAAAATCACAGGAGCTGCAATTAATTTTTTTGATAAAGGTTAAATGTGTCACAACATTGTTGTGCATTGTTAGCACCATAAGCATTGTGACGCCACAGAGACAGCCTGGCCTTGTTTTTCGAGCGTATTGGGGCCTTGAGAGAAAATCCACAGGATTTGCTGTTGTGCTCATGAAGAAGTTTCGCTGCTTATCAAAAGATCCGAGGACAAAACGTCTAAAAATATGAACCAGTATATCCAATTTCCTTCTAAATATCCTGCTACATGGATAAGAGAGAAGGGCACTTGGATCAATAAAACTATAGTACATTAGACAAGACAAACTGGTTGTTTTTTTTTTTTGTTTTTTTTTTTTGCTCTTTTATAGTTGAAAATTTCCTTTTTACTGATACATTTTTTGCGTGCCTTCTCAGTGTCTTGCTTGAGTCGGCTAGTTCACACGGTGAGCTCTGTGTGTTTCTCTGTGTGTGTGTGTGTGTGTGTGTGTGTGTGTGTGTGTGTGTGTGTGTGTGTGTGTGTGTGTATTTAGGCTTAGAGGTTGTAGCTGCAGGTCGGCAGCAAAAGCAAAGAACAACAACCCCAAACAGCTGCAGAAACAGTAACTTGAGCCTGACAGAGACTCTGTCGAAGGCTAAAGAATCGATTAGCATTCCAGCGACCACAATACCCAAATATGCACAGTAAAGATATCGCACACGCTTGTCCAGTTGACCACAATAACCAGCGGTCCAACACAACAACCTGACAGTCCAGCTTTGAACAGCAGCATGATTGATGAAGAACTGTAACCCTCTGGCATATCGACCCCTTAAAAATAACTCCACAAACTATAATTTCTGAGTCAGAAACATCTCAGCTGTGCAGTTATATTTTCTATGTCATGTATGGAAATACCAAGGCTCATGTTCTACAGGCTCAGCGCTCCTCTCGGTAGGTGGCCCCTGATCTGCGGAAATAATCAATACAACCAACAAATACTGACATGAATCAAGAAAAAAAAAAGCAACACATATTGACTGAAAATGTATTGACTTGTGGTCACCGGACGATCCTTTACGCCCTGAGCTCTTGTTAGAGAGTCAATGACTGTAAAAAAATCTATCTATTTACAGCAGACAGAGACAGACCTACATTTGGAAATAGGTGATCAGATTTCAGCAGAGATAGAGATGGATGATGGGTGGCCGGGGCATATGTGTGTGTTTCAGTGTTTGCGTGCCTGTGCCTGTGTGTATTTATGTTTTTTTGTGGGTTGCAGTGTGGCTGGGGGGGGGGGG